>NC_045545.1:10695033-10725033 GCF_009769535.1 Thamnophis elegans | reverse complement strand
GGATAAATTAAAAACCCATTTTTTAAAAAAAAAAGTCACCAAAAGATACCGTGTTTCCCCGAAAATAAGGCAGGGTCCTATTTTCTTTTGAGGTGCAGGTGGTGGTGAGCGTAGTCACTTCATGGCTGCTGCTGTTGTGTTGCAATATTTTCAGGGAGGGCTTATTTTGGGGGGAGGGTTTATTTTTAGCACAACAGCTCAAAAGCCCAATTGGGCTTATTATCTGGGGAGGGCTTATTTTTGGGGGAAACAGTGTAATTAAAATACAGGGGGTGGGAACAGGGGTGAGATTCTACTGTCTACTGGACCCATTTGGGCAAACTTGTAAGTCCGTTGATCAGCTGGGAGGGAGCCGGTTCACCCCGACAATCAGGGTGCTCCACTCATCCACCCCCGGGCTTTCCTTTCCTTTATCTTCTCAGTTGATTGGCGGGGCAGAATGGATTGCCACGCCTCAGCTGTGCTACTCCCAAGTGGTAACACAGAAGTTTAGTATTTGTAAAACTGTGCGCGCGCAATCACCCAACCGGTTGTTAAACCGGCAGCATCCCACCACTGGCTTTCAAGTGCTAACCAGCCCTGTGGCTGCATGCTGCTATGTGAGCCCCAAACGAGGCTGCACAAACATGTTTTTACACCTTTCTGGAAAACTAGCCTCACGTTAGGGAGAGGGAATGGAGAGTGTTTCACAGTGCAGGGGCAAAGGCAGGGAAAAGTTTGGACCCTGCCAATTGGAATTTTGTCTGTAATCTTCAACGTATTTTTTTCCCTCTATCTGAGAGACTGCCTCCTGCCACATACCTCCCAACGACCAACAAGATCACACAGGTTGGGCCTCCTCCAGGTGCCGTCGGCCGGACAATGCCGGTTGGCGGCCCCTCGGGGGAGGGCCTTCTCTGTAGCTGCGCCAGCCCTGTGGAACGATCTACCCGTAGAGATCCGGACCCTTCCCACTCTCCTGGCCTTCCGAAAAGCCACCAAAACCTGGCTGTTCTGGCAGGCCTGGGGCTGTTGATTAAATGTCCAGCCCCACCTAGACAGAATGGATGGTGTGTAATTTTAATAACTGTATTTTTATTCTTAAATTTTAAAATGTTTTTTTATCTTGTTTCTGTAAGCCGCCCAGAGTCCTACAGGATTGGGCGGCATACAAATTTTATTAAATTTCAAAAAAATTTCAAAAACTTCCCTTCTTGATCGAGTAGGATGGGCTGATGTAATTGCATGAATTCCGCCCACCCCCACCCCCCAAATCCAAGCAGTTTCTATAACGAAGTGTTTCCAAGTCACACTCTCCCCCTCTCTGACCTGCTTTAAATGCCACTAAAGTCATAAGGGAGGATGCTTCATTCAGCTTGGGTAGAAACTGAACTGGTGATCCCGGGAAGATTGTAAGGATCGGATGGAGTGTGAGCTTCTAGTAGGGATAGGAAAACACAAGATGAAAAAAAAGTTAATGGGTGTAATGGCTGTAATTGAATCAACTGCAAGATAATTAGAGGATAAACAGCTCTTTGTACGGTAACCATATTTTTTTTTCAAGGATTTAAAAAAAAAAGAACAAAATGTTGCCTTTTTAAGGAGCCAAGGTGGCGCAGTGGTTAAATGCAGCACTGCAGGCTACTGCTAGATCAGCAGGTCAGCGGTTCAAATCTCACCGGCTCAGGGTTGACTCAGCCTTCCATCCTTCCGAGGTGGGTAAAATGAGGACCCGGATTGTTGTTGGGGGCAATATGCTGACTCTCTGTAAACCGCTTAGAGAGGCCTGAAAGGCCTATGAAGCGGTATATAAGTCTACTGCTATTGCTATATAAGTCTACTGCTATTTTCTATTTTTGTGGAAATTTATACAATTTATACAAGCACGCTTTTTTATCTTTGCGGTCTGGATGGTAGCGGAACACCTAGGAGGGGTGGTATAGTAGAAGGAATGGCAGAATCAAGGAGGGAGTGAAAGGGGGATCAGCCTAGAATCCCTACAAAGTCACAAGCAAACTATATCCAACTCACCCCACCCCTAGAGTGCCTTTGACACCAGTGGTTTGCTTGCCGATATTTTTACTACCAGTTCGGGCATGCTCCCGCGTGTGCTCGCACACTCGCGCAACGCTTCCATGCATGCGCAGAAGTGTCCAGGTGGGCGGGCGGAGCCTCCCGCCACCACTACTACTGGTTTGCCTGGCTGAACCGGGAGCAACCCAACTCTGTTTGACTCTTACTCTAACCAGGTGCTGAGTGTTAGTTGAGAAGATTCCTGTGCAATGGCTTTTAGGAATAAGTAAAGCTTAGCTGATTTATTCACTTTTGGTTTTTTATGCCTGACAGATGGTCATGATCATGCAATGGTCATGATCATTCACACCTTTTTTAGGCATGTTGCCTATGTAAAAAAAAAAAAAAGAGGCTGGGTTTCAGCCATGCAGTTCTGGCCCCCAACTTTACTTTAAAAAAAACAACATTTATCGATTATCTCCCATAGACCAATTAGATCTCACAGGTTAGGTCTCCTCCGGATTCCATCTGTCAGCCAATGTCGCCTGGCGACTCCCCGGGGGAGAGCTTTCTCTGTTGCAGCTCCAGCCCTCTGGAATGACCTCCCCGTGGAGATCCGGACCCTTACTATCCTCCCGGCCTTCCACAAAGCCACCAAGTCCTGGCTGCTCCAGCAGGCCGGGGGGCTTGTGAAACATCCAGCCCCGCGGAAACTGTGAATGTTGCGTCTTTTTTAAAGTGTTGTCTTTGTCTATTTATCCCCTTTCCCTTGTCTATTGTGAGCCGCCCGGAGTCCTCCGGGAGTGGGCGGCATACAAGACAAATAAATGAAATGAAACAACCCCTTTTTATTACCTTTTTTAAGGACATCTCTGCCCAGGTGTACATGCATTTGGTGAAACAGATGGGAAATAAGCCTCCCACCACTGAACAGAACTCAACTGCCACTCAAGTCACAGTTGTGGTTCATAGTGAGGAGCAAAAGGAAAATTTGCAGCACAGTTTGAATACTATCAGAAATGGGAGATCCGTGGCTTATTGTACTGAGCTCCTATGATTAAAGTCAATCCATTTCCAGTTATTATCTGTTTTTCCCTTACAGGGCAAAACCTGCAAATGTCTTAACGTTTAGTTCAATCTTCTTTGATGCTTTCTCAAGGTCTGCAGCGTTTTTGAACACACAAAAAAGAAGAAGAGGAGGAAAACTTAGTTATCCCAGAGATTTGTCTAATCTTGTTCCAGAAGCCAAAATCTTGCTTCTGCTAACTAAGGTTTAGCATCTACATTCTCTATCAGCATCCCAGTAATTCATGTAATGAGCTTATTTATGAGTCATAGACAAGAGCTTGCTTGGTTAACAATTCGTTCTTCTTTCTCTTCTTCTTGTTCTTTTTTTTTTTTTCACTGCAAACTTCTCCAAATGAATTTATGACTGCATGGAAAAAAGCAAAAGGTAACTTGTTTCTAAACGCTTACATCAATGATGTGGTGACGTGCTAACATCATCCAATTTTCACGAACTCTAAAACCCAAATCGGGAACTTCATGACTAAGACAAGGACTTTATCCAGGAACATCTATACTAGTATATAGCTGTAATTTCTTGATCCGTTGACCATACTACCAGTAGTTAGGACTGAGTTTGACGTCCAAAACAGTTGAAGTGCCATGTCATCTGTCATCTCTTTAGGGTATGTGGGAGCATTCAACTACATAGACAAGAACAGGAAGTTTTCTTAGCAAGATTTTTTTGGGAAGTGGTTTGTCATTGCCTTCTTACCAGAGTTGGGACAGTAACTGGCCCAAAGCCCCCCATATGGCTTCAAGGCTAAGGTGGGACTATTTCATTTCATTTTATTACTTTATTTTATTACTTTATTTTATTACTTTATTTTATTACTTTATTTTATTATTTTATTTTATTACTTTATTTTATTATTTTATTTTATTATTTTATTTTATTAATTATTTTATGTTATTATTTTATTTTATTATTTTGTTTTATTTTATTATATTATATTATTTTATTTTATTATATTGTTTTATTGTTTTATTGTTTTATTGTTTTATTGTTTTATTGTTTTATTGTTTTATTGTTTTATTGTTTTATTGTTTTATTGTTTATTTATTTTATTTATTTATTTATTTTATTTTATTTAGTTATTTTAGTTATTTTAGTTATTTTAGTTATTTTAGTTATTTTAGTTATTTTAGTTATTATTTTAGTTATTATTTTATTATTATTTATTTTATTTATTTTATTTATTTTATTTATTAATAAAATTTATAGGCCGCCCAATCCCGAAGGACTCCGGACGGCTTACAAAAAGAAGAGGAAAAGGAAATAATAAAAAAATTAAAAAGACAGATTTAAAATCACAACACATGCATTCATTCTGATCGGGGCTGGACCTCAACAGTGAGGTCAACAGCCCCAGGCCTGCCGGAATAGCCAGGTTTTAACAGCTTTTTATTATTTTATTATTTATATTTATATTTTATTATTTATTATTATTTTATTATTTTATTATTTTATTATTTTATTATTTTATTATTTTATTATTTTATTATTTTATTATTTTATTATTTTATTATTTATATTTATTATTTTATTATTTTATTATTTTATTATTTTATTATTTTATTATTTATTATTTATATTTTATTATTTTATTAATTATTTTATTAATTATTTTATTATTATTTATTTTATTTATATTTAGTTTGTCACTCATGTACAAAATAACAGGAAAAAGAATAAACATAAATAAGAACACAGGAAATGGGGACAAATAAATGGGGGCAGTAGGACAGGGACGTTAGGCACGCTGGTGCCCTTATGCAAGCCCCTACTGATGCCTTAGGAATGGGGTGAGGTCAACAGTAGACAGTTTAAGGTTAAAGTTATGGGGGTTTGATGATGTAAGAACTGATTCTATCCCTCTGTTTCTGCAGCCTAGAACTGTGTTGGCTTTTTTGGCAGCTGCTGCACACTGCTGGTTCATATTTAAATGGTTGTGCACTAGGACTCCAAGATCCCTCTCACAGTTACTACTATTGAGCAAGGTACCACCTAGACTGTGCCTGTGCATTTCGTTTTACTTGCCTAAATGTAGAACCTTACTTTTTTCACAACTGAATTTCATTTTGTTAGATAGTGCCCAATGTTCAAGTTTGTCAAGATCCATCTGTATCTTTAGCCTATCTTCTGGAGTGTTGGCTCTTCCTGCCAGCTTGGTGTCATCTGCAAATTTGATGAGTTCCCCATTTATCCCCTCACCCAAATCATTGATGAAGATGTTGAAGAGTACTGGGCCTAAAACAGAGTCTTGGGGTACTCCACTGCATACTTCCCTCCATGTAGATGCAGTTCCATTGAGGACTACATGTTGAGTGCGGTTGGTCAGCCAGTTACAGATTATTCTCTATCCTGCTTACCTCCCCTTGTTCTAATCTAATGAGGTATTTGAGAAACTATATACTGAGATGTTAGAGAGGGTTCAAGATTCAGCAGAATACAGATGAACCTTACTGAATCCCAGGGACATATGCAGAAAAATCTCTAGTCAGGTGGTATCAAGTGAATAACAAATGGAACTATAATTCAGGAGCAAGCTTCTGATGCTTGCCCTCTGTGACTTGAGAACCGAGGAATAAACATTGGATGTTAGGAAATATTTCAGGGATACACTTACTAACTTTAGATTCCCAGTAAAGTCACTAACAATGCAGGATGTTAGACTGTATGATTCTAGGCTACTTAGCTCCTCTCATTTGGTTTAGTATTAATATTAGGTGTTTAGCCATCTGTGCTTCTGAAGATTCGTCTCATCATTGCCAATGCAAGAGAGCTTTCCGAATTCCATACATACCATAGATAAGAGCTGGCTAACACAACAGAAGAGAGACCCATTTTTGTGACTGTGAAACAGAGTACCTTAGCTAAATAAATACATGCATTCTATAATGTATATTTCCCATCTCTTCCCATGGATTTCTTTTTTTTATTAAAAAAATGGTTTTGATCTACTCAGCTCAAATAGAATGGGATGCCCCTGATTTGGCAGAAGAACAGTTATTTAAAAATTGGCGGGTGATGCTTTGAATTGCAAAAAAATCCCACCTACAGTACTTAAAAATGCCCAGGACCCTCATTGCCTTCAAGACTCATGGGAGAAGTAGCAAAAAAGATGACAAAGCCCTAAGCACGCTCAAAGATATTAATTTGTAGTATTGATTGATTGATTATCCATTTATTCATTAGTTGATTCCACAAATATAGGGAATAGTTCATGAATGACAGAAACTTGGTCAATCAAGATGATAAACTTGTGATTTTCTTTCAGCAACAGTTTCGATCTTTGAAATGTCTCAAACTGAGCCCTTTACTTCAATGCTTCTTCAACTTGGCGACTTTAAGATGGGCGGACTTCAATTCCAAAATTCCCCCAGCCAGTAAGCTGGCTAAGGGAATTCTTGGAGCTGAAGTCCACCCATCTTAAACTTCAAGAAACATTGCTTTACTGTGTCGTTTTATTTGGTTTTCTTTATGTGTTTGTTTTTTCCAGCAGTGTGAAGATAGTCATCTTTTGAACTTCTCAACTGGAGTAGTTGTCCCAGCTCTAATTAAATGTGCATCGAATGGTAGCCTGTGGGGCAGAAATTCAATTACCTACATATGGAATTGGAACCTGCTTTGTTAAAAAATGGCATTTCCCCCCACATTTCATATAGAAAGGCCAGGATCTTTTTCACTCAATAACTGATGGCTGTGAAAAATAGAACTCCCAACACACATGCACACATAAGCACGCCTGCACACACACACACACACACACACACACACACACACACACACACGGAGAGACAGAGAGACAGACCCAGAGACAGAGAGAGACAGAATGAGAGACTGGAGCTCAAATTCAGACACCTTATTAAAACTTTATAAAGTGTGCACAGAAACAGAAAGCGCATGCACAAACACACACTCACACATACACACACACCTCTGTATCTTCTCTGTGAAACTTCCTACTAATTAGGCCTCCATATTTGCCTAGGGAAAAAATGGGAAATGTATGCACCGGTTTAAAACAAACTCAGAAATATGTAACTGATGCCCCTGTAAGAATAAGGAAAACCAGATTGTGTAACTGATACATTTATCCTGTTATCCTGAGAATGGGCTCTGCCACATAGAATTTAATACTAAGTAGGACTGAACCAAATAAACACAGCATTTCATGAATATTTTGATACTTAGATTGGATGAGTAGGTGGATGGTTTAAAACATTCCATTGTGATGCCTGTGAAATGAGGGTCTATTCCTTTATATACCCATTTCATTATCCCTGAAATTTATATATATAATACCAGAAGATTGTGAGTTCTGACCCTGCCTTAGACATGAAAACCATCTGGGTGACTTGTGGCCAGTCACTCTCTCCCAGAACAACCAGTGGTGGGATCCTGCTGGTTTAACAACCAGTTTGGTAATTGCATGTTTCATGAGTGTGCTCCACGCGCATGTGCAGTTTAAAGAAAACTTACCTTCCACATTACTTCTAGGCAGCAACACAGCTGAGGTGCGGCAACCCACTCTGTTGCATGAATCAGTAGAGAGGATATAGGTAAGTGTTGGGGCTCAGCAGGAACCATTGGAGCTGCCACCAGACTCCGACAACGAGGGTCCTATGAGTCGGCTCTGGAGGATGTGGAGAACCCTGGACAGGGTTCCGACTCCGAGCAGGGCGCAGAGAGGCTGGTTGGCCACCAGGAGGCGCCTGAGCCTTTGACCAGTGGGGAGGAGACAAAGGAGTGTGATCCGGACGTCAGCAGTGGGGAGGAGCCAAGGGAGTTGTTCCTAGATGCCTGGCACTGGAGAGCTAATAGGCGTAAGGTTCAAGGTTCAAGATTCAAGGTTCAAGGTTCAAGGTTCAAGGTTTATTAAACTTGTATGCCGCCCTATTCCTGGAGGGACACAGGGCGGCTAACAAACCAAGGGGAGGGAATAATACAAACAATTACGCAATTACAGGAGGTAATTGCACTCAGCTGGTGGTCATTAGGCTCATCTCCAGATTATAAAAGGACTGCTTGTGCACATGCCCCTTTTGCAGAAGTCAATGCAGGAATGAATGTTGGAGAACATGATTGTGAGCTTGGCAGACTAGATTGCTGCCATGGCTTATCAGTGCTGGATTGCTGCCCAAGCTTGCCTGTGCCGGTTTGCTGCCAAGGACTGGTCTGTCTGTTAATTAAATGCTGTAACTTATCTTTGGCTCGGAGTGTGTGTTGGTGTGGGACAAGGGGGGTCAGAACAGGTAAGTAAAATGCAGGGGCGCACGGGTGGGCCCAGCTGATCATTGGAGCGAATTGGTTCGCTCCCAACTGATTGTCTAAGCTACCGGTTCGCCCAAAAAGGTCCAAAACAACTAAACCCCACCCCTGAGACCAACCCACCTCACAGCATTTTTATGGTGAAGATAAAAAGAGCAAGAAGGAGCATTATGTAAGTTTGCCACGCTGAGTTACTAAAAAAGTAGCAAAGGCAAGATAAAATAATAATAATAATAATAATAATAATAATAATAATAATAATAACAACAACTCCGCCGTTGCCGGTCCCAAGCCCGGATGAGAAAGGAGGAGGGTTGGAGTCAGGTTGGCATCTGGTCCTGTAAAAAAAACCCCGCCAACCCATACAATATGGTGAAAAAAACAAATAAGAATTCCATACCGCATCGGTCGTCGCGCGGGTTAACAAGGGCCGCGGCGGATGTTGGGGTCCCTGGACATCCGTCGACAAGTGGGCTACAAGTGGACCAGCCAACAAAACGACAAAAATATAGTGCAGATGAAAACCGTGCCACAATGGCCTGTTACTACAACTCAGAGCCAGGAAAAAGAGGCTATTTAAAGCGAATGTATGAATTATGGAAACAACAATATCCAGATTCAAATGTTAGTGAACAACGACTAGCAGATCAAAGGCGATTTATTATACGGAATAAAGTGTTTAGTGAAGTTGAACATGAGGAAATTCAGGCAAATTGCAAAACCCAAAAAACAATATCACAAGCGGAAATAACTGATATTCAAGACACAACTAAAGACATTATAGTAGAACTCCCAGAAGAAGCTCTCGGGGAGGAAATAACATCACCACCACTAGAACCAGTTATCACTGAACCAACTGATGAACTAACTCAAAAACAAAAAGAATTGAAGGATAAGATCATGGAGCATTTTCTGCTTAATGAGGAAAGGCAACGTTTACCATCACTAAAAACTGTGCCTAAGAAAATTTTGGCCCCTATCATGAAAATGGTTAATGCAGTGTTTTCAACAATTGAACCGGGATCCATCTTGGAAACAAACCAGTTAATGTACAGCGCAGCTGTAATAGTCACTAATGAACTAGGCATTAAAATTAAAGTACCTAGTCATACAACAGAAAAAGCATCAAAGCCAAAGTGGAAAATCCGTTTAGAACAAAAAATCAAAAAATTAAGGGCAGATGCTAGTAACTTAAAGAACATGCATGAGCAACGGCTTAAAAACAACAAAATCATAGATCGGCTAATCAGACGATATAGATTGGATACAAGAAACATCAATGAAGCTGTAGAGATTGTAAAACAGCAAATAACAGCAACAGCTAGAAAAATTGAAAGATATGAGGCACGAATCATCCAATATAAACAAAATCAGCAATTTCGATCAGACCATCGGCGTTTTTATCAAAGTCTTAATGTAAATGGTGACACCAAAAGTGAAAAACCAGAAAAACAGGCCACAGTTGAATTCTGGAAAGAATTGTGGGAAAATGCAAAGGACTACAACAAGGAAGCAAAGTGGATACATGACTTTGAGAAAAGCATTGGCAACAAGCAAATGCAAGTATTAGAAATAACAACTGAGATGGTCAAAAATCGAGTTAAAAAGGTAAAGAATTGGACATCACCTGGAAAGGACCAATTACATGGTTTCTGGCTCAAATATCTGACCAGTTTACATGCAATATTGGCCAGGCAACTGAATGAAATTTTACAAAAGGGCCAAATTGATGAATGGTTGACAACTGGAAAAACATACTTGATTCAGAAAGATGCAGCTAAAGGAACAACACCTGAAAACTACAGACCAATAACATGCTTGCCAACAACCTTCAAATTACTCACAGGCATTATTGCAGATAACATGATGGATTATTTGGAAACAAACAACATCTTGCCAGTAGAGCAAAAAGGCAACAAAAGAAGGAGCAGGGGCACCAAAGATCAGCTTCTAATTGATAAAATGATATTAGAAAATTGTAAGAACAGAAAAACGAACTTGAATATGGTCTGGATTGATTACAAAAAGGCATTTGACTCACTGCCACATAGTTGGATCATAAAATGCTTAGAAACAACTGGTATTAGCAAAAATATTACATCCTTTACTGAAAAGGCGATGAAACAATGGAGAACTGAGTTGGCAGTAGGGAATGAGATCTACGGAATAGTTAATATCAAGCGAGGAATTTTCCAGGGTGATTCACTTTCACCTCTTCTCTTCATCATCGCAATGATCCCACTATCAGTAATCTTAAAAAAAATGAAATTAGGCTACCAAACAGCCAAAGAAGCTGAAAAAAATTCACATTTACTATATATGGATGATTTGAAACTCTATGGAAAGTCAGAAATAGAAATCCAATCATTGACAAACACAGTCCGAGTATTCAGCACCGATATTTCAATGCAGTTTGGCATGGAAAAATGCGCCACTGTATCCATAAAAAGGGGCAAAATCACTGCATGTGAGGGAATTGAAATGCCCAATGGCCAATTAATTAAATGCAAAGAAAATGAAGCCTACAAATACTTAGGCATTCTGCAGTTGGATAACATCAAGCATGGAGAAGTAAAAACTATTGTCAGGCGAGAGTACACCAACAGAGTTAGGAAAATTTTGAAATCTAAATTGAATGGTGGAAATACAATCAAGGCCATAAATACCTGGGCAATACCAGTTATAAGATACACAGCTGGTATAGTTAACTGGACACAAGCTGATTTGGACCTTTTGGACCGAAAAACCAGGAAACTAATGACAATGCACTACAGTTTACATCCACGTGGTGATACTGATAGACTGTACCTGCCCCGAAAATCAGGTGGCAGAAGATTATTACAAGTGAAGCAAACAGTTGAAGAAGAAAAACATGCACTGGCTGATTATTTAAAAGAAAGTCAAGAACGTCTATTAATCGAAGTAAAGAACAAAAATCTACTGAAGGCCCAACAGACGAAACAAGAATACAGAAAAGATGTGATAAAATCAAGAATGGAGAGTTGGCAGAACAAAGCACTGCATGGTCAATTTCTGGAAAAAATAAAAGATAAAGTGGACAGTGAACAAACTTGGTTATGGTTAACAACAGGTTCATTAAAGAAAGAAACAGAGTCACTAATCCTGGCTGCGCAAGAACAAGCTATCCGCACAAATGCCATTAAGGCCAAAATCGAAAAATCCTCTGATGATGCCAAATGCAGACTTTGCAAAGAAGCTGATGAAAGTGTTGATCACATACTCAGCTGCTGTAAAAAAATCGCGCAGACTGATTATAAATTGTGGCACAATTCAGTAGCACAAATGATCCATTGGAATTTGTGCAAAAATTATAATATTAAAACAGCAACAAACTGGTGGGAACATCAGCCTGAAAAAGTCACCGAAAATCAGATGGTCAAGATCTTGTGGGATTTCCGTATACAAACCGACAAAATACTGGCGCATAATACACCTGACATCACACTGGTTGAGAAAAATAAGGTCACAATCATAGACATCGCAATACCAGGTGATAGCAGGGTCGCCGAGAAGGAACATGAAAAAATCACAAGATACCAGGACTTAAAAATCGAAATTCAACGACTATGGCACAAACCAGCAGTGGTAATTCCAGTGGTAATTGGCACACTGGGTGCTATTCCAAAAGCACTGGAATTACATTTAAAACAGTTAAAAATTGACAAAATCACCATCAGTCAAATGCAAAAAGCCGCACTGCTTGGATCTGCACGCATATTAAGAAAATACGTTACGACGTCCTAGGCCCCTGGGTGGGGCCCGACTAGTAACCAATGCCAAATCCGGTGAAACAACTGGCCGCTGTGATACAATTGTATAATAATAATGTAAATAAATAAATGAATCTAAAATGTGATCTCTAGTTGGCCAAGATTGTTGACAGGACTCAACTGGTAGGAACCCACCTCTGTTGCAGAGTCTTCATTATGAAAGTCACTCATCAGCCTTTCCCAGCAACTGATAACTCAAGGAAAAACGTCTGCTTATTTGTGCATGAAAACACACACACACCGGGAGAATATTGGATGAATGATAAAAATCAGTAGCAGTTTATGAATCACTATCCTGAGTAGGAGTTTGCTATTTCCATTGACCCTCCTAACACCTTACTGTACACTTTTTACAGATGGTTACTATTCTTGCCATGCCAAAGAGACTCACAGCACGGGATGTTTCAGTTAGTTTATATTAGGTGGTTGTGTTTTAAGTACCATGTGTATTTTTCCTCCTCTTTTCGACAATAGGTTAGATCTAGCGTAAACATTCCTGGGCAGTAGAGCCAAAGCAGACTGACTCCTCCGTTGAAATCTATATTAGCAATTAGTTACAGACAATCTGCTCAAGCATTTAATGCCAATATAAAGTTACAAAGGATTATGATGACCCCAATCAATCTTGCTTTGTAGAACAGCTAATGTATTGATAAAGAAAAGTTTGTTGGCTAAACAGGGAGCATTTTTTTTTCTACCATACTACTGAATTGTCAATAAAGCCTTGTTTTTTCTTCTAAATTTCAATCCAATTAAATACCACATCTTGCCGATAAAGGCACGTAAGGATATTGTAGAGTTATAAAGATTTCAGCAGCGAGTTCACAGTAGAAACATGTTTCCTATCTTTGTAGTTGCGTGGAACATGTTCTTCCTATTCTGAACAGAAGAAATACTTCAGGTTTCAAAGTACTGAGATGTGGAGCCTTGACTAAGTCAATAAATTGTTCTGCTTCCCTTATTCAAGAGTTCTACATAGCTAATCAAACAGAAAATCGTATGTTGATGTCAAGGTGAACATCTCCAGAACATCCAAGTCTAAGCAAGAAGTTCAGCTAAGTGCCCTATAAGATTTCTTCAGGTGATAATTCAATGATTTTAATCAAACCAAGGGAATTTCTCTCTGGTTTCTCTCCCCAAGCAATGATGATCCATTTTCTCACTTCTTCTAATACTCTCACGTATCCATTCATACATATTCTTACAAAAAACACAGCTTTGTTTTAAATCTCAAGAGTTCACATTTCCCAGAAAATGCAGCTTTCTTCATGGAAACCCAGCTGCACTAAAATTGCAGTCATATCTCCCCACAGACAATCTTACCATTGGCTCATGGTTTTCTATCAAATATCTCCATTTGGAGAAGGCATTTTCAACTTACTCGCATTCCCTGCCAATCTATCGTATTATGCTTTGCGCTTTGTATTGTAATCAATATGTGATCTTTGTTTTCAAAGTGGCACTCTTAAATTTGGGGTCTTCTCATCTTTCTCATCTTCTCACTACCTTCTTACTACCTTCTCCTATTGGTATCTATGATTTATCATTTGCCATTGTATGTTATGATTATTTATTGTAACTATGATATATGACCTATCACTTTGTTGTTTGTGTGTACACTGAGAATTTATGCACCAGAGACAAATTCCTTGTGTGTCCAATCATACTTTGCCAATAAAGAGCTCTATTCTATTCTATTCTATTCTATTCTATTCTATTCTATTCAGAGCTTAGCTGTTTCATGGCTAAATAAAGTTATTACTTATCTATGGATATATCATAATCTCTTGATAGTAGAAGATGCTTGCTTCTTTCTTCAAATAGAATTATGATGCCATAACATTTGATATTGTTACACTAAATATCAATCAGTCCGACAGCAAGCCTCATACGCAACTTTTCAGTCAATGTTACTGACATGCTGGAATATCGAAACTGAGCGCCGTGTATTTTGGATGGAAACAGCTGTTGAAAGAAATAAGGAATGAACAGAAGGGTTCACATTCCACACTACAGTTTTTTGGAACAGGAATGCTGTGATATATTTGCCCTCCTTGAAAATTGTAAAAATAGATATGACTGTCGATGTTGCCATGGCTGGTTACCTTTCAAGAGCTCAAAACTTCAGAGGCCCAATCACAAACCTGCAAACACTAGTGCAGTGTTTCTCAACCGTGGCAACTTTAAGACATCGGACTTCAACTCCCACAATTCCCCAGCCAGAATTCCCCTCATGCCTCAGGCATACAGTTGCCTGGTATGTAACAATGTGCTCTAAAAGTCTATAGTGATTTAAAGGCAGAGATGGGATTCAGCCGGTTTAGACCGATTCACACGAATGGGTTGTAAAAATTCTGCCCAGTTCTGCGAACCAGCTAATTCTACCACTGGCTGGCCCTGCCCCCACCTGTTTTTTGGCCATTTTGGGGTCATTTCAAGCTTTTTTTGCCCATTTTTCTCCCTTTTTGGCCGTTTTGGATAGTAGTAGTAAATAAATAGAGAGGGAAATTGTACCTTATTGAGGCCTTTGAGGTGAGTGGCCAGAAGGTGGGGCTAGGTGTGACGAGTGATGTCAAGTTGGCCATGTCCACCCAGTCACATGGCCACAAGACACACCTTCCCAGCCAGTTATTAGGACAGAGAACTGGTTGTTAAATTATTTGAATCCCACCATTGTTTAAAGGGGCAGATAGCCAAGTCATTCATTCACTTACTAGAATGTAGTAAGCCAATTTTGCTTGTATTTAGAGACCTTCCTGCTCAACCTACATGTTGGGACACTTTTACAACTATTGGATGCAGCAACATAAAAGGGAAAATATTGCCCCACTCCAATGCCTGTTGCAATCTGGCTCATGAATAATTGGTTATTATAATTATATTAACTGTAGACTTTATGTTTGTGCCAACAATCACTTTTGACACTGATACTTGTATCCTCAAGGTGCATCTATCCCTGGGCTCCTTCAAGAAAGCTTAGGAACCCAGTCTCAAAACCACGAGTCCATCTATTCTAAAAAACAGCCTTACTGAAGTTCTATGGAGTTCTCCAGCCTCATTGGCTTCCAGGCACGAAGCCTGGCAGATTGTTTTTCAGATTAAGTCACATTAAAATGCCTAGACTTGAGCCCATAATAAGTCTTGAACTTGGCAGCTAAGAGGCTTAAAGCTAAATGCTGTTATTGATCTCTATCAAAAGGCAAGCCATATTAGCTAAGGAAGGTTTCTTAACCAGTAGCCTAGAAAAAGACTACAGATATTTCAGGAAACCTAGTAAAACGTTCAGGTCATTTAAGGGACTTAGTTACCAGGAGATGATTACTTGCAGCTCTTGCTTTCTTCTTTGCCAATGTTGCCTCTCATCCTCCTTTCTATGCGCCATGTTCTGGATGCCTAAGTCTATTAAGAATCCCATAACCATCTGGACAGATCTGCTTAGTATCCTTCTGAGGGAATGGCACCATTTATGTCAAGAATACCCATTCATTCCTGGGGCTAGGAAGTGCATACAACACCACAGTGTGTGGCTGAGTGAGAAGTGACTTGGTGTGTCTGTATCAAATGCAAACATGTTGGAACTATGGTTTCTATGTTGATGTGATACTATCATGCAAATTGCTATAAAATGTGCTAATCCCACAACCCATCCTTCGCGGAACACTTCTAGAAGCAACTGTGCAAATAGTTCAGCTAAGCAGTAATCAGAAATGTGGCTCCCCTATTCACACATCCATTGAGAATAGTATTGTATACACTTCCACAAAGCATAACAGGTCTGAAAACTGTGAGACAGATTTGTTCCCCACATCAGCTCATCTAAGTCTTAAATAATTGACCAATTTCTTACCAGATGCGTGCTACACAGCTAATTTGTTGAGCTTAAAATGACTGAACAGACCAAGAATCCAGATGTTAAGAGGCTGCAGCCTGGCATTTCATCCCTAAAAAATTGCTACTGATGTCCATAGCTGCAACTGTGGTGTAATAATATCCTTGCAAAGTTGGCATTTTTTTTTTCATACTGTAAGTTTTAGAATCTGGCCATTCTAATTACATTCAAAGCTGTGTGCATATTCGAAAGCACACAGATGCAATAAATGTATGTGGATTTGCCCAAGCGTATTTTTACAATGCTGGAGATAGGGTGTCTTTATGAAGGAATTTTACATCTCCCTCCCCCCCCCCGCCACATAATACGTGGAACGGTCCTAAGAAAATGACACTCTGGCATGCCTTGGTATTTCTCCATTTACTAGAGAGGAGCCAAATTGCACATTCGGGGGATCTCTTGAATAATACAATCCTCTTGGGACTAAACCATTTCAGAGTCACATGGTTGAATGCGCTTCCTACTCATAAAAGATCTCTGCTACAGAAATCAGGCACATTGGGGAGAAGACTAGAGAACTTAAAGGCATTTTCCCTTTTGAGGACATAGTCACCGAATATTTTCTTCTTTCTACGTAGTAATGTTCTTCTGCCAACCTTCTTTATTTCTCCTTGTTTAAAAGAAACTAAAAGGACATGGTGGCTCAGTGACTAATTTGCTGAGCTTGTCAATCAGAAAGGTCAGCAGTTCGGCGGTTCAAATCCCTAGCACCGCGTAATGGAGTGAGCTCCCATTACTTGTCCCAGCTTCTGCCAACCTAGCAGTTCAAAAGCATGTAAAAATGCAAGCAGAAAAAATAGGAACCACCTTTGGTGGGAAGTAACAGTATTCTGTGTGCCTTTGGTGTTTAGTCATGCCAGCCACATGACCACAGATGTCTTCAGACAGCGCTAGCTCTTCGTCTTTGAAACGTAGATGAGCACTGCCCCCTTGAGTTGGGAACGACTAGCATACATGTGCAAGGGGAACTTTTACCTGAATCAAAATTTGGGCCTGTAAATCAGCATTTATGACTCCTACAGTCATGTGATTCCCCTTCGTGACCTTCCCTTCCAGCTTCTGACAATTAAAGTCCATGGAGGAAGCTGGATCGGTTTTAACATTTGAATGATTCACTTAACAACTGCAGTATTCGCTTAAAACCCGTGGCCAAAAAATGTAAAATTGGACGTGGCTCACTTAACAACAGCCTTGCATAGCAATGAAAATTGTGGCACCAATTGTGGCATAAGCTGAGGACTACTTGTGCTCGCAATTTAAGGCACAATAGAAGACCAAAATAGTGAACAGAATAGAGCACTGATGGAACCAAAAATTGTAGAATGTTAAGTGGGTTTTGATCTGCTGATGAAATACTGGATCTATCAGCAACAACATAATCAGTTTCACAGGGATCCATGGATGTAATCTATGAGAGCTGTGAAGTCCATAGAAAGTTTCTATCTTAGAATTATTTCCCATTTCAAAAAGAAAAGTTCATCCAAACCAGGGGTGGGTTTCAACCGGTTCGCGGTGGTCCCCGCGAACCGGTTGGTCGGCGAACTTGGAAGTAAGTAACTTCCAGGAACGGCGAAGGGCCCACTCACCCGCCCACGCTCCTTACCGGTCTTTGAAGGCTTCTGCGCTTCCACGCAGGCGCATGGCACATACAGCGCCTACGCAATTCTCCGCGAGCAGCTGGATGGCACATACAGCACCTGCGTGAGTCTCCGCGAGCAGCTGGAGCATCGCGCAGACGCTAAGACGCATGCGTGAACTGCGCGCGTGCACGAGGACACCGCCAGCCCTGTTGCAACCAAACCGGTTGGAACAGGATTAGCAACCCACCCCTGATCCAAACCCTTGGCCCTGTCAAAGCTGCATTACAGAATGGATCCAGGATCTAGCAGCTGTGGGGCAGAATTTAAAGCCCAAGTATATGACCCAAATACCCAGAACCAGAACTGATGATGCTTCAAGTTCTTGGTGATACATGTCAAAGGATGAGAAGTGAAACGTTTTCAAAGAAAAAACAAGAAAGTCCAGTTGCCTCCTGAAAAAGCACCTTTGGGACATCTAAGGATATTTTAATTCCAGTTCACAAGATGTTCTGGAAAAGGAAGCGATCAAATCTACTCAGAATAGTAGAGTCATTCATGACTTACCAATTCAGATGTTGTGCAGTTGTAAATCATTTAATTCTGGGCTCTATTATAAACAATACGAGGCAGATCTCATTCTGAATAAATAAAAACTCCAAGGTGACTCTTGCTGCAGCCGAACTGTTTGCCGGGGCTGTTAAACAAAAGATACAACTTGTGTATTAATTAGGAAAGTGTGAATTATGTTTCTCAATACATTGTTAGCAATGTATCATGGTTGAATATTTTATGGTTATTGCTAACTAGGCTTGTGTAATATTTATATTTTGCAGTGTTTTACATTTGGGTACTTTTGACTCTTAATGAACTTAGTAACAGATAAATCTTTTAACTACCCACTACTGTAATGGATTAAGCAACAGCTCATTACAGATCAATTTTGCAGTCAAGGATTATGGGATTTCCAGTATGGATTTAAAGTGTTTGATAGCCTATTCAGACTCCGTAGGACCTGACAATTTTGTCAAAACAATTAAATGAGCGGATGCCACAGGCTCCACCCCTTTTATTTGTGTATGATTGTTATTATCAGGGGTGGGTTCCTGCCAGTTCTGACCTCTTCTATAGAAGAGGTTCCATAAATCTACAGTGTCATTTAGAACCAGTTCCAGCTCCCTCCCCCTGCCCATCTGCACATCATCAAGATGAAGAGTGAGAGGACGAATTCTGGGAGTTGAAGTGCACAAGTCTTAAAGCTGTCAACTTTGAACACCCCTGGGGTTTTTTTGTAAAGAGTTAGGGGTGCAAGGGTCTTGTAACTTGACAGCTTTAAGACTTGCCTGCTTCAAATGCCAGAGTTTCTGAACCAACATTTTGGTTGCTAAGCAAGAGCGTTGTTAAGTGAGTTTCACCACATTTTACAAGTTGGCCATGCCCACCCAGTCACATGGCAGGCAAGCCACTCCCACCCAGTCACATGGCTGGCAAGTCACTCCCACCCAGTCACATGGACAGCAAGCCACTCCCACAAAGCAGGCCACACTTACAGAAGAAGTTCTAAAAAAAATTGAAACCCACCACTGGTTACTATGCATATTTTTTTGGGGGGGGGGGGCAAAACTTATAGTATGATATTCAGTTTATCGTTTGTTTCCCTTTACTCCTTTTATTTACCTTTTGGGAAAATAAGAAGAATTGTGTTAAATCAGGCCAAAAGTCCATTGCTATGGGTCTATCAGATGTCCTTGGGATGTTTATCAGCAGGAAATGATTACACTTAGGGCTAGTCAAGAATATTGTCAAAAAAGGCAAGATCTCCACCAAAGCAGCATGACTGAAGCTCTATCTAAAGTTTATACATGTATGACATCCATTAAAAAATAGGGACCCTCAGTCCACATTGAGACTTCTGTGCTTCTATAGCAGTGGTGGGTTTCAAAAATTGTTCGAACCTACTGTGTGAGTATGGCCTCCTTTGTGGGAGTGGCTTTCTGCCCATGTGACTGGATGGGAGTGGCTTGCCGCCCATGTGACCGGATATGAAGATGCCGATGACACTTGTCAGAACCACCTTAAATTACCTCACACACAGCACTGGCATGCATAAGAATATGATGTAAACTTGTTTTTTTTAAAGGCATCTTTGATTTGCGTTAAAACAACTTCAACACACGCAATGTTCTGATTGCACCACAAACGCAGTAGTCATCCTTACCTTTCACAGAGGCACTGAGTTTTATAATTATGAGCATGATAGTGTAGAATAATCATATCCAAGGACCAGTAGTGGGTTTCAAAAAATTTTGGAACCTCTTCTGTAGGTGTGGCCTGCTTTCCGGGTCCACTGGTGGAACCTCTACTAACCGGTTCGGTAGATTTGAGGAACCGGTTCTACCGAATAGGTGCGAACTGGTAGGAGCCCACCTCTGTTCTATAGGAATATTGTCTATATACTAGTTATCCCAGCGTGAGAGAAATGGGCTGAAAATAACAGCTTGAAACTTAAGAAAGAAATGCAAAGTTAGTCACTTAAGAATCAGTAATCAGGTACATAGATACTAAGAAGGTGATATCTAGTTTTATAATAGTACTTGTCAATTTGGGAGTGGTAATTACAAATCAGCAGCGTGTTATCACTACAGAAGCAGAACGTTCAGTGTGAGGCTGACTCATCAGAAGCTTTGTTTCCTTATGGGGTTCACCACCTTTTAAGAAGGGTTCAGTCTTCTAGAAATAGACTGAAGGAAGGACAATGAGGAGGAGGAGGAGGCTAGAAATTAAGTTCTATTAGGAGAGATTGAAGAAAGAAGAAAGCAGCCTTAAGAATGGAACGGAACAGGACAGGACAGGACAGGACAAGACAAGACAAGACAAGACAAGACAAGACAAGACAAGACAAGACAAGACAAGACAAGACAAGAGAAGAGAAGAGAAGAGAAGAGAAGAGAAGAGAAGAGAAGAGAAAAGAAAAGAAGAGAAGATGGATGAGGCAGAGGTTGGTCATCCAGAAGGAAAATATTGCATCTCTCAGCAGTATATTAAGTAATGGATTCCAGTTACAGGAAGGTAAATCCAGTTGAGTATTAGGAGGAAAATAAAATTAACAATGGAATCAATTACCCAAGGAGTTGGTAATCTTCCCTTATCATCCCTTCCTTGGATGTTAGGTAGCTGTTAGTCAGGGGTGGTTGATTCTTGCACTGATTCTTGGACCTGATTTGAATAGTCCCTTCCAACTCTACAATTCTATAACGCCCAGATTTACCCGTAGTGAATCTACATAATCTCCTTTTAAAGCTGTCTAAAGTGGCAGCTGTCATGAAATCTTTTGCTAGCAGATTCACTGTTTAGCTATTTGTTGCTTGCTCTTTTCTTTATTAACCTAATCCATACTGTATATGATTGATCTGAAGTTCTAGTTTACAATGAAGGAAGAAAACAAAACCTTCCTTAGTTGTTTTCTCCATACAATATCCAATCTTACACAACTGTAACATATCTTCCCGTCACCAGTTTCTGAAGCTTTGGAAACACTAAGTTTCTTTCACAAGTTTATTTCACAAGAAGTTGCTCTAGTCTTTTCATAATATTCTTTGCTCGGTATATTTCAGCATCACTTCTGAAGTGACCAGAATTCCAACAGCGATGTCCTTGTTAATTGGTATTGTCAAGCATGCCTCCTTCAGCAACCAAGAAAGAAACCACTTAACTCCATTGGTAGAATTAAGAGTACTTTTACTGGTTGTGAAAAGATAGCAGCGAAGTAAAGCAAGATCTGAGGCAAAAGCGCATGAAATCATACATATCATCTTGGTTCTAAGGCCTTTCACTTGGTGAGCAGGTCATCAAAGCATTTTCTCAGGGAGGCCGTAAACCTATTATAGTTCCTCAACAGGAGGGAGTCATCGTTATGCAGAGCAACCATTCAGGCTGCTGCTTTGTTCTCCAATGCCAAGGTAACAACTCTTACCTTGGCCTCCTCATCGGGGAGATCCTCTCCAAACTGTTGCTTGAAATTCCAGACCTGGACCAAGAAAAATCCTAGCTCCTTTGGGCCACCACCAAATTTCACACCAAGAGGAGGAACCTTTGCCATCCGGCGTCTGTGGGGAGCCCTCCCCCCTTGGAAGGGCTCTCCTGCTGCTGCTGGAACTCTCCCATCCTGATCAGCTCCACTGTATGCCCCCAGGGCCCCCCTGTGTGAGACAGGTTCTCTGCAGGTCTCTCTTCTTGATCAGAGAAATCAGCTTCTCTTCCAGACCTGCTCTCATGAAAACGACGTTTCTCCCAAGCCTCATGGAAGAGTTTCATAGCATGGGACATCATGAGATCCTCTTCTTCAGCTTCCTGCCAGGCAGCTACCGGTCGCCAACATCGGCTTGTTGTAACTCCAGCCAGAATTTTCTCAGGATCATACTTCTGTCCCACTCCCAATGACCACTTGGGGCGGATGGATCTTTCTTCCAAATTCAGTTCCGCCATCCGCTCTGTCTCCAAGGGACATGAGGATCTGGCAGTACCCATGTCATCCTCCTGGTCGCTGCCCGGGTTGGACATTTTTTTGAAGGTTTAGTTTTTAGTAGCAATAGCAATAGCAATAGCAGTTAGACTTATATACCGCTTCATAGGGCTTTCAGCCCTCTCTAAGCAGTTTACAGAGTCAGCATATTGCCCCCAACAACAATCCGGGTCCTCATTTTACCCACCTCGGAAGGATGGAAGGCTGAGTCAACCCTGAGCCGGTGAGATTTGAACAGCCGAACTGCAGAACTGCAGTCAGCTGAAGTAGCCTGCAGTGCAGCATTTAACCACTGTGCCACCTCGGAAGGTGTTAGCTCCGGGATGAGTGCGAAAGTGAGACCTTGCTTAATGTCAAGCACGCCTCCTTCAGCAACCAAGAAATAAACCACTTAATTCCATTGGTAGAATTAAGAGTACTTTTAATGGTTATGAAAAGGTAGTAGCAAAGTAAAGTAAGGTCTGAGGCAGAAACACGCGAAATCATACATATCAAACATTTGCCCAACCCCCTCTCCCCAACAACCCCCATCCCATTGCCCAATCTGCAAATCCCTTAGGTGTCAGGTGGGTGCATCTCCAAGAAGCATCATCAGGTTGGTATGGAGGACGGTTGGCCTTGACCAACTCCAAACACCGGCATGTGCAGAAGATGATGAGAACAAAACTCCCTTTTTTAACCATTACTCCTGTACCAATTATTCCCATCCCAAATATCATGCCCCCCTCCCCGTTTCCATGGCAGCCGAAAGCAAGAAGCGAAGCAGAGGCTGACAGGTATAAATGTTATCATAATGACACCTTTGTTTTCTTAAAGATCTCCAGCATGACATTTGTCCTTTTGGTTTTATCTTTATTATCTGGAAAGCATTTGATATTAGTAAGAGACAATTTTGGGGAATCAAACTAAGACTATGATCAATCTCTCTTTTGAAGGTGGGGAGCCCCCTTCCCTCACAAAACACTGCTTTATTCATCCATAGTAAAAAGATGGCCATTGTTTACAGACTCGTGAGACATGTTGACTCTCCCCAAATGTATGCAAAGTGATGATGTCAAGATGCAGGTTCCTCCTCCCCCAGCCCATAGGTTTGATTAAAAATTTGGTTTTTCTTTTCTTTTCATACTGTTGTGCTCATTTTAGAGTCCCCAATATGGTTTTTATAGCATTTCCATCTGAGAGTAGCAGAAATTTTGTCTGAGGCATTACACTTTTCAATCATTGCTTAATCACCAGCCTGTCCCACCACAAAGAAGCTTAAGGCAGCAAGGATTGTCTTCCATTGGCCAGTTCAAAGTTCAAAGTTTAATGAATTTATATGCTGCCCAATCCCAAAGGACTCTGGGCGGCTTACATAAAAACAATTTTAAAAGAATACTAAAAAAATTAAAATAGAGAGACAAAGCAAGTTAAAAAGACACAACATGCACTCAACCTTAGTGGGGCTGGATCTCATTCAAGAGGTCAACAGCCCCAGGCCTGCCGGAATAGCCAGGTCTTAGTAGACTTTCAGAAGACCGAGAGAGTGGGGAGGGTCCAGATCTCTGGGGGTAGATCGTTCCATAGGGCTGGGGCAGCCACAGAGAAGGCCCTCCCCCGAGAAGCCGCCAGACGACATTGTCTAGTTGATGACACCCGGAGAAGGCCCATCCTGTGTGATCTTATTGGATGCTGGGAGGTATGTTGCAGAAGACGGTCTCATAGATATCCAGGTCCTAAGCCATGTAGGGCTTTAAAGGTGATAACCAGCACCTTGAAACGCGTTTGGAGACCAATAGGGAGCCAGTGCAGCTCGCGGAGGATGGGTTTCACATTCACCTAGGTTTTTTGCCGCATTTAGCTGCATTAAATCATTTTAATCACACCCTTATCAATATCACTCATGTCTCAGAGCACAAAAGAGTAGGAGAGGAACTTTGCATTATTGTGGTTGGTCACAAGGTCAGCCAAATGTTTAGACAGGATTTGGCATTTTTATCTACCTATCGAGTTCTTTCCTAGGGACCTGGGATAGGCAGACATTGTTGTTTGGTGGTGTTGAAACTATTGTCACAAGATGCAAGTTGTTCCAAGTAAAGCTGCAATTGATTGGTGGCGATTTTGTCAATGCCTATGGTGTTCAAGTTGTACTCCAGTTGTTTGGGGATTGCACCAAGGCTGATACTATCTTTGCTTTCTTTTGCCACACTCATTATATTTCTATTTGCAGGTCTTTGTATTTTGCTATTTTCTCCAGTTCTTTATTTTCTATTCTGTTTTTTTTTCCAGGTACTGTCAGGTCCACTGTTGACACTTTTGTCTATCTTATCAAAAAGTGTTAAGTCTAAGGTGTCATATGGCAATTATTTGTCTGTTTGAATTCTAAAGTCCCAGAGCATTTCCCTTTCTATTACTTTGTCGAGTTTCTGGTCCCACCAGTTCTTCCTTGTAGCTTTAGTACATCTTCACTGTCCTTCAAATATTCTTTCAATTCCTTTTCCCTTCTTCAACTAACTGGTATACACACAATCTTTCATGTCAATCTATGCTCCTTCGTTAGTTGAGACTGTCAACATAGGTGTATGGATGAAGGATATGATTAACTGCATTAATTGCATTCATTTTCTGGTCTTCCTATCCAGGGCTTCTAGTTTTGCTTGACTTTAACCCACTGTTACAACCATGTATCTAATGACTGGAATTGCCTCAGTGTTAATTGCCTTAATTACATTTCCTCCATTGAGTTTGGACTTTAAGATATTCTTCACTCTCATGGTGTATTCACTTCTAACCTTTTTCTTGACTTCAGTGTGCTTGATGTTGTCATTGATTTGATTTGATTTGATTATATTTATATGCCGCCCTTTTCCCCCGAAGGGGACTCAGGGCGGCTCACAATTCAAATCAGGGAAGGGGGGTACAGACAGAAAATAAAAGACGAAACATAACAATACATAATTTAAAAACACACAACAGTCATACCATTCGAGACGGGGGCAACAGCTCTTTAGCCCCAGGCCTGTCAGAACAGCCAGGTTTTAAGGGCTTTGCGGAAGGCCTGGAGGGTGGTGAGGGTTCGAATCTCCACGGGAAGTTCGTTCGTTGTCAGCTTGAAGGATGCCCTGGTATTTGCAGCGACTGTCTTTAACCAGACTCTTGATGTTATTTCCATAGGGCATCATGATTCCTTCAGTTTTCACTAGTTTTGCACTTTTTTCCAATATCCTCTTTTCATTGGACCAAAGGTGCTTTTTCAAAAGGCCACTGGCCTTTCTAGATTTTCTTTGATGATGTTTCGCTTCTTATCCAATACGTTTCTACAGCTCAGAGCTGAAGAAAAGAAAAACCAGAAAGTCCAGTGGCCTCTTGAAAAAGCACCTTTGGGACAACCATGACCTGGATCATTGAGAATCTCCATAGACATCTTCTCGTTGGACTTGTTTTTTAATAACGTAACATTTGAGAGAGAGCCGAGGTGGCGCAGTGGTTAGAGTGCTGTACTGCAGCCACTTCAGCTGACTGTTAGCTGCAGTTCTGCAGTTCAAATCTCACCGGCTCAAGGTTGACTCAGCCTTCCATCCTTCCGAGGTGGGTAAAATGAGGACCCAGACTGTGGGGGCGATATGCTGACTCTGTAAACCGCTTAGAGAGGGCTGAAAGCCCTATGAAGCGGTATATAAGTCTAACTGCTATTGCTATTGCTAACATTATTTCTTTGGGTTTTTTAAAACTTTGTATATATGCAACAAGTAAACAACTTTTTTTTCTACTAGTCCTGCAGCTGCTGGTCCAGTTAGCTTAGCCAATAGATCTGAGTCCTGTGTAACCCATTGCCACCAAATGTCTATGAACCCCAAAGCTAAGAGCAATTCTTGTTGACCCAGGTGACAACCCAACGGGTATGGGTTTCTGTAAATTACATGCCATAAACATTATTTATGGAAGAGACATTCTTCATCTGGTTCTTTAAATGAGACCTGTCCAGTATGGTTGACTCTCTGGCACAGCTCTCATCTTCCTCAGAGCACACAAGCCCCACAACCATGTCAAGGTTATGGCTCACTGGGGGATAATGATTGATGACACTGATGATGCATAGGGTACTTTCATGTGAAGGCTTGGGATATCTTTACAATTAGCTCTTGTTCATTCTGATGTTAGAATTTAGCTCTTTTGTTTTGGTTTGGCCTTGGTTACAGTTCATTTGTGAGCCCAGAAACACTGGTCTCTCCCCACTCCCCTTCTAGCCTCTATCATACAGGCAGCTGTATTCCCATTACTAGAAATGCTTGTCTTCCTGAAAATTAGGGACTGAGCCACTATTATTTGCTTTCCCCCCCAAGGAAAAAAATTGGTTCCTCATCATGTTTAAGAAATTTCTTTGTATTGCTTAGAATTTAGAATTTATCTGTCTTTCCCCTTCAATCACCGAAGAGTTAAAATATTTGGACAAAACAGATGGTTATAAATTTGCCATCATGCTATCATTTCATCTTCATAATTGGAATTATAGCATAGCAGCTGGGAAACTTCCCCTAATAGCAACAGCTCCTTTCTTTCTATATCACCACACACATGCAGGGTACATGCACTAAAAGAAGTGTTTTATGTTCAGGCACTTTTATTTAAATTACCATTTTCATGTGTGGGTATGGTTTTTAACTTTCCCTATTTCCAGCTATGTCATAGGCTTTATATTTTGTTTCTGTTTCTCCATGGAATTTATCTTGACATTAAGGGCATTGGCCAATAGGGGAATTGACTACTGGTAAATGGGATAATCCTAGACTGAAAAGTGTGGCTCAATCTTTCACTTTTTTGGTGATTCCTGGGCAAAAAAAAAATGATATTAACACTTTGGATCAGTTCTTTCTTAATCAGTCTTTTAAAACATCTGATATTTTGCAAAACGTTTTTGAATTACCTAAACAAATTGTCAAGTCATACAACTTTTTACTTTACAATTTGGATTTGATGCCTTAGCAGTGCCTGAAATGCCTAAATCGTTAATATTATTGGGGAAAAACATTGGAGATTTTGTGGATAATTGGAATGAAGACTTGTTCTAATAAATCAATCAGTTGGACTTGTTGAACAATGGTACATTTTGAGTTTAATATTAATACGATGGTTAGCGTTATGCTAGGAAAAGAAATATGAGTTAATAAAGATGTAAACCTGATATTAATTATATTCCCACACTTTGGAAAGTATCAAAATATGAAAACTTTGGCTTTGTCACACATGGAAGGAAGAGACATGCTCAATTTCTACATTGTCTTCTATCACTATCTTAGAAAGTCCAAATCAATATTGCCTTAATATAATCAAGTTTTAACTATTTCTTTTTTAAGAACTAATGTTTTTTTATATATATTTATTCCAACATGTATTTTCCTTCCTTCCTCATTGATTTCTGTGATTTTTCTATAATTCCAGCTACCGTGTTCCCTCTTTTCCTGTTGAAGGAATAAGACATTCTTCCTAAAATGTACTAAAAGCAAAAGTAGGCTTCTTTCTCTTTAGCAGGGATTTGGCGGTGGCAGCTTTGGGAACGGGCTAATTATATATTATTGATCCTCAGTCACAGGCTATTATTGATTAGCTAAAGGAGGAAAACTGATTGGCTTATGGTTCCCTTTGTTTCAAGTTCAGAAGGAGGAAAGATGACCAGTAACTAAGTTCAGACAGATGGAGAGAAAATGGAAACCCAGAAGGGATGGAAATGCCCAAGGAATTCATGTTATACTTGCTCAACAAAAACAAACCTAAGCATTATACCATTCATCTTATTGTCCCTATGGAAAGCCACTGCTGTACTGGGCACTAAAGTCCCATTCAGCCAGCAGGACCTAAACTATATATTGTAGGATATATGTCTAAGATGAATAATAAGCATTCAGCTTTTTTCAGAATTGAAAGAAAATCATGCAAAGACTTGGGTGAATTATGCAAACCTCCGTATATCAATGCTACCATTTCTTGGTGCTCCAGTCTTTATTTATTTATTTATTAATATATATATATATTAAAAAAACCTTCTTTAGAATTTTGCAGTGTTGTATTGTCTCTATTAAAATAGCCATATAGGTATTTCCCAGGCTGGTGTGTGTGTGTGTGTGTGTGTGTGTACACACACATGCACACACACACACACACATCGGCATTCTTGGAGAAGGACATTCCTGTCTCTTATGCATAAAACATGTATGCATATTCATCTAAAACATTTGGAAAAAAAATGTACCAGTTATAATTAGCATGTTTTGTGCATCTATTTTCTTTGCTATTAAATAACAAATGTGTGGTAACCATAGCAACAGAAACCATCACATGGTGCTGGTGCTATTTTGGGGATAACATAAGTACCTTTCTTAAAGAAGCATTCACACCTCTGAGCTATGAATTTTAATAATTTTTAAGAAGAATATCTGGTGAGAACAGTTTTATTCTTTTTGCATCGTGATAATTTACTTACCTGGAAGTAAATGCCCTTGATTTCGGTAGCACTTACTTCTGAGTAGACACATATAATATTCTGTGTTATGAAAACTGCATTCAAAGGAGGCTGTTGTGTATTTCCCCTTTCTTGTCCATCAACGCCTGCTCCCTCCTTGCTTTTAATTTATTTTTAAGGGGTTTGGGAGAGGAGAGAGGATGAGAAAGAAGAAAGTGAAAAATACTTTTTGAGAAACACAAAAGTGTGTGTCTGTGTATCTTTAAATCATGCTTTGTAGCAATGCAATTACCAGATGGTTGCATGGATACAGACAGAGGCAGGAATTCTTGGGCCATATTAAAAGGGCAAAATTAACTGACAGGCTTTACATAATTTAAATATTTTGCTGTACACTATTTGCATAATCTGCATATCTCTTTAAAATAGTAGGATGGAGAAGTTCTGCAAGGGAACAAGAACAGCCAACTCAATGGTGAACAACATGGCTTATATACATATACATATACATATACATATACATATACATATACATATACATATACATATACATATACATATACATATACATATACATATACATATACATATACATATACATATACATATACATATACATATACATACACATACACATACACATACACATACACATACACATACACATACACATACACATACACATACACATACACATACACATACACATACACATATACATACATGTTGTGGCCCAGCAGGAGCTGTTGGAGCTGCCATCGGACTCCGACAACGAGGGGCCCTATGAGTCGGCTCCGGAGGATGTGGAGGACCCTGGACAGGGTTCCAACTCCAAACAGGGCGCAGAGAGGCTGGTTGGCCACCAGGAGGTGCCTGAGCCTTGGACCAGTGGAGAGGAGACAAGGGAGTGTGATCCTGACGTCAGCAGTGGGGAGGAGATAGGGAGTTGTTCCTAGATGCCTGGCACCGGAGAGCTAAGAGGCATAAGGAACAATTACACAATTACAGGAGGTACTTGCACTCAGCTGGTGGTCATTAGGCTCCTCTCCAGACTATAAAAGGACTGCTTGTGCACATGCCCCTTTTGCAGAAGTCAACGCAGGAACTAATGTCGGAGAACATTATTGTGAGCTTGGCAGGCTGGATTTCTGCCACGGCTTATCAGTGCTGGATTGCTGCCCAAGCTTGTCTGTGCTGGTTTGCTGGCAAGGACCTGTCTGTCTGTTAATTAAATGCCGTAACTTATCTTTGGCTCAGAGTGTGTGTTGGTGTGGGACGAGGGGGGTCAGAACACATACATATACATATATATACACAAACATAGTTTGAGGCAACTGAGAAGGAAAAGGAGAAGGAGAAGATCTATCTGCACATCATTTAAAGGGTCCTGGCTATTTAGAAAGTTGTTCAGCCTAGATGGAATTTTTCCAAACTTGAATAGAAACCATGCATT
>NC_045545.1:10600033-10690033 GCF_009769535.1 Thamnophis elegans | reverse complement strand
CACATACAATATAAATATTGTATTTCAAAGATTGTTTTCTCAACCATCGAAGTTGCTTTAGTTTCTGAACACTATAGAAATACAAATAAAAAAGATTGCTGTCATTTGATCTGGACCGGATGCTTTTAACTGAGAACTTCTTTATAATCTATTTCTGGGCATGATTACTTTTAACTGTGCCAAATCGATCTACAGATACTCCAAATTTTCTAGAGGATTCAATTACCCAACTTGGAAAAGGCAACCGATTGCTGTAATAGTAGAGAGTGTTTCTATCCATTGTATGGAAATTGAATACAGCTCAGCATTGTTAATTCCAGGTTCACTGCTAATGCCAGTAACTGATGCTTCATTCATTAAAACCGCAAGAAGTAAAATTTGATTTTATTGCAAAACGGTATGTTTTACTGTAAACAGTGTGTTTCAAAAACCCAAGGCCAAAGCCAGGCAATCTGTGCTCAGAGAACAAAAGCAAGACAAAATGTACTGGCCAAGATTGATGATACACTGCTCAATCCTTCTAGTCAATATTGACTGAAAAGGGAAAGATCACAGTGTACTTCATGCGATCATGTGTAGACAGTTCCAAACTCTATACCAGTGTTTCTCAACCTCTACCACTTGAAGAAGTGTGGACTTCAACTCCCAGAATTCCCCAGGCAGGCTGGGGGATTCTGGGAGTTGAAGTTCATACCTCTTCAAGTGACCAAGCTTGAGAAACTCTGCTCTATACAGGGCTCTGATCTCACGCATGTTTATTGTACGCTAGAGAGAACTAAATACATTTTACCACTCAAGTAATTGAGTCATCTCAGCTTAGTTATGAACTATCTTCAGGGGTGGGTTTCAAAAATTTCAGCAACGGGTTCTCTGCCTGGTTGCTGGGTGGGCGTGGCTATGGTGGGCGTGGCCAAGTTGACCTCCTATGCTACTGCGGGGGTCTGTTTTCACTCTCCCCAGGCTCTGGAGGCATTCCTCGAGCCTCTGGGAGGGTGAAAACTGCCTGGAGTGGTTTACCATAAGTTTGTATCTATTGTGAGCTCGTGAGTTGTTGTGATTGAAGCTGAAGTAGTCATTGACAGGTAGGACGTTGTAGCAGATAATTATATGTACTATGCTTAGGTCGGATCAAAGACAGCAAAGTTCTAAGTTGTCTAAGCCCAAAATTTCAAATCTGGTGGCATAAAGTATTCTATTGCAAGGAGAGGAGTGGAGGATTCTTCTCGTGAAATATCTCTGGACTCATTCGATTATATTAATAGCAATAGCAGTTAGACTTATATACCGCTTCATAGGGCTTTCAGCCCTCTCTAAACGGTTTACAGAGTCAGTATATTGCCCCCAACAACAATCCGGGTCCTCAATGTCTGATTAATGTCTGATATGCAGTGTGGGTTCCAGACAGATGAGCCGTATTCAAGAATTGGTCTAGCATAAATTTTATTTTATTGTATTTTTTAGTATATTTTATTTTCATTTTCATACACTCACATGTATACACCATACAGTATTAAACAATAATTGCATCAATTCCTCTTGTCAACAATGCCCCAGAAAATAAAAGCCCAATATACCTCTTCCATTCTCCATACACCTCTTTCTTCCACCACCCTCCAACTTTCTATCTTCCCTCCATCATCCCCCTCTACCCTACTTCCCCTCGCCCTCTACCACTCCTCTCTCCAGATCCGCTCCCCCCTTCCTTTTCACCTTCCCCCCCCACCCTCTCTCCCATCCCTCTCTACCCATCTTTCTTCTTTCCTACTCCTCCTCCCCTTGGTGTATTTCCACTATATGTTAATGTATTTGGCTTATCCTATTTTTAAAGAGAAATTAGAGAAAAACAGTATACATGTGAAGTCACATTGCATTGAGATCTAACACATCATGTCTAGCCTAATATATATCCCTCCCTCCCTCCACCTGACCCCCTGACTCCCCTCCTCCTCCCCCCCCCCGATTTCTATATGCCCTAGTTTGCAGTTCAATATTATCAGATATTAGGTTAACAACTCTTAATGCCTTTTTAGCAATGTTGTTACAGTGAGCTTTGGCACTTAGAGTACTCCGAGAGTGGGGATTGTCTACATATAGTATAAAATATGATTTCCCATGGAAACTTCCTTGCCCACCCAGCTACATCACAATAGAAATTCATCTATTCTTTCCCAGCTACTACAAGCTTGTGACAAGGAGAAGGAGGAGGCAGCATTTCATATTCATGTAATTTAGCTGGCAGTGCTTTGCAATACATAGAAATGATTTGAGATTGTATGTGTATAAACCTTCTGAGAAGTGCGGTGAGAAGAAAATCGTCCTGCTTCCCAGTTCTGCAGCAGATGAAAATATTTAATGGGATATAGTTGTCTCTTTATGTTTAATCCTTACAAATGCATTCTCATCACTGATTTGGAGAAAATAGAAGATATAAATCACGCCTGGAGATGAATGTATCAGGCTAAGGAGTATTTCCATTTGGGGCTGATGTTTTGTTGTGGGTAGATATAAATTAATAATAAAAAAAAAAACTTCCCAACTTCCTTAATGATTTTTGCATTATTCAAAAGTGCTTTTTTTCAGCCCCAATCGCACATAATAGATTTTTTTTTTTATGAGCCACATGCTGGATCTTATCAAAGGTACATGCAATGTATTTATGTTAACTGCAAGAATATAAGAATCCTGCTGGATCAAACCGACAGAGCCCAACTGGATCTCTTACCTAGATACGTTTCTGGAAAACTCACAAGCAGAATATTTAAGCAATGCCCTTCTTCTCTCCTTGATGTTTGCAAGGAGCTTGCTTTTTAGGCACCCCAGTGTTGATCCTAAATGGTACTTATAGTTACCAGAACCACCATTTTGTTCCTCAGAAATCATTTAATTATCATTTGAACCCTAACTTGACTTCTATCATCACATTCTGACCAGGGATGGATTGCTGCTAGAGTTACTGCTGGCTCACAACCCGCGGGCAACGTGCACACACACACCATTCTATGTAAATTGTTCTGCGTGCATGCATGAACTGGGCATGTGCGGTCACTAAAATTCAAAATGGCAGCACCCAAGCGAGAGCGAGGGAACCGGTTTGGGGCATGTCAGGCCTGGGTCACTGCCAGTTCCAGCCAAACTGGCAGCAACCCACTTCTGATCCTGAGAGGTGGGGACAACCATAGGGAGAATCAAAAACAACAAGGGAGTGGATAAGGGAAAGGGAAAGGTTCCCCTCGCACATATGTGCTGGTTGTTCCCAACTCTAGAGGGCGGTGCTTATCTCCATTTCAAAGCCCAAGAGCCAGCGCTGTCCGAAGATGTCTCCGTGGTCGCACAGAACACTGTTACCTTCCCACCAGTGGTGGGATTCAGCCAGTTCGCACCTATTTGGGAGAACCAGTGGTAACTTTCTAAGCAGTTCAGAGAACCGGTTGTTGGAAGAAATCTCTTTTTGGTTTTTCCCACTTTACAAGGGCTAATCCTGTAAGGAAGGCAGAAAGGAAACATTCTGGTGTTGTTTCTAGTTTAATTTTTATTGCCCTGCTTACAGAAACTGCCTCTCCGGTTAATCCTTATTACATTGTCACAGCTAAGGCGAAGCGCCCATCGACCTGAGTAACCTTGAGTTGGCCACACCCACCCAGTCACATGACCACCGAGCCCCACCTACCCAGATGGTCATTAGGGCAGAGAACCGGTTGTTAAATTATTTGAATCCCACCACTGCTTCCCACCAAAAGTGGTTCCTATTTTTCTACTTGCATTTTTACATGCTTTCAAACTGCTAGGTTGGCAGAAGCTGGGACAAGTAACGGGAGCTCACTCCATTACGTGGCACTAGGGATACGAACCACAAAACTGCCGACCTTTCTGATCAACAGGCTCCGTGTCTTAGCCACTGAGCCACCGTGACTCTTTAGCGTCCAATTAAAATTTCCATTTGATGTTTTTGATTCAGTTCTTCAGATGCTGCTACTGAGGACGTAAATTTTAGAGATCCCCAAACTCCCATGGGTGTCCTTGGCTGAGCCTAGTTTTAGAACTGCTAGAATTTGAAGAAAATGTCTCTTTAAGCTCTCCCTCCCCTACTCCCCATACCTAATTATAGAAACTTCTTTGCATCTCTTCCTTTTTCACTCCACATTAAAGGAGCAAAAATTGTCACACTCTCTTCCCTTGAGTGCAGCCTAGAGATGTGCACACCCCACACATTTTTCTTACTCTCTTCTGCAGCCCTCCCAGCTCTGTGCAAACTTTTTAAAATAATATATCTCTTCTTTCTTTCTACACCTCCCACTATCAACAGTTACCCTGTCAATTCTTCAGGGCAAAGATTGGTTGTTGTGGGGATGTCACATCTGTGAGTCATCATGTCTGATATTAGTCTTAGAGCCACAGGAAAAATTAGATCCTACACTTGGCAGCTATTTTTCCTCTTCATCTGTCTCACAGTTTTCCCACAGGCAACTACAGAAATGAAACACATGCTTCATATGAATCTTCCTATCATCTGGGTGTGAAGTAATGTATAATTATGGCAAAATATCTCACTTTAATGTAAATTGGTCAAAGCAGTGATTATGCCTATTATTATTTTTTCCTGGACAGGTACAATACCACCGTCAGTCCTAATTTCCATACAAATGGATGAATAACGTTTGGAAATATTTGGGAGACCACCCAGGTTCCAAATATGGATGAAAAGCAATTATGAAAGACATTGTAAAATCTGAGATTTGCACAATGGGAACAAATGGAGCTTGTCACAATCGTCGAAAATTAAAGCCATTAGGAGCTTTTAAAAAAAAAAAGATGAAATCCATTTTCTAACTAGATCCATCTACTACACTTTCCTGCTAGCATAATCCAGGGGTGACGGAAGGAGGCAGATGTTTTTAGGTAGAATAACAAATACTCTAAGTTACCTTTAAACTATCTTAGATGTTCTGGCGAGGAAAGAGTGTTGTGGAATTCAGTTTGCAGGTGTATCACACCATTTTCCAATCCGAAGGATATATTATTATTTCGAAATAGGTCTGACATCAAAGAGATGTCTGTGAATATGGGAAGAAATATTGATTTTGGTCTCACTCCCCTGTATAATAGCAAAGCTTTGGGTGTCTATTTTGAAGATTCAGGACGCAGGGCGCACACTCTCTTAATCATAAATATTTTCCCAATGGTCATATTTGAAAGGGAAAAAAAAGGTTTGCTTGTTTTTTCCTCCTGCCAGGAAAATTTCTGAGTCATGTCAGTTGAAGAACTAAGCTCATTTTACTAGATTCTATCACAGCTTGCTTCCAGCTGGTGCTCTCTAAGCATCTTGAGAACAGTTGCATCAGGGTGGGGTGGGGAGGAGAAGGCAGGTTTGTTGATCAAAAAAAGGCAAGATGATGAAGTGTCATGATGTCATCTTACATGCATCAACATTGCACATAGACCTATGAAGGACATGGTGGCCTTGCAGTTGGCAGTACGAGAACCATGTGACAGAGTGAGCTCCTGCCAACCTAGCAGTTTGAACACATGCAAATGTGAGTAGATAAACAGATACCACTTCGGTGGGAAGGTAACAGCATTCCATACGCCTCAGTATATATTCATGCTGGCCCCATGACCATGGAAGCATCTTTGGGCAATGCTGGCTCCCTTGGCTAGGAAATTGAGATAAGCACTGCCCCCTAGACTCAGACATGACTGGGCAGGGGAAACTTTACGTTATATATGTATGTATGTATGTATGTATGTATGTATGTATGTATGTATGTATGTATGTATGTTTTTTTATTTGTGCTGATAAATAAATAAAGCACAAATAAATAAATAAAAAACAAATATAACAAAGGCAACAGTAAAAATATTGGGTTTCTGTCATGATGGACTCTTGTGACGAGCCGAATGAAAGATGATGGGAGCAGTTAGCTTCCTCCCATAATTGGGGCTTACCAGGGGTTGTAAAAATCTTATATATAGTCTCCCTTTATTTATTTATCAGCACAAATAAAAAACACACACACACACACACACACACACACACACACACACACATATAGATAGATAGATAGATAGATAGATAGATAGATAGATAGATAGATAGATAGATAGATAGATAGATAGATAGATAGATATGAAGGTCAGAACTTACATCATGAGTTCACTGTTTTGCATTTTTGACCGTTCTCTCCATGTTCACAGAAAGAGCTTCCAGCATTCCCTGCCAGCATGGTCTTTTCTCCAGAGCTAAAGAGGATTTTACCTCTCTAGAGCAGTGGTTCCCAAACTTGGCAACTTTAAGACTTGTGGACTTCAACTCCCAGAATTCTCCAGCCAGCTCTGCACTACTTTCTGTCTCCCAACGGAGATACCTCTAACAAGTATGATCGGGATTAGAGTTTGAGGGCATGTGGGGCCCTGATTTAAAGCAAAAAACTCCTATTAGAAAAGATGTATCCAAACAAAATCAAATGTTCATTACTGGTTGGGATAGATTTCTAGGAGACAAAGACAATAGACATAGACTTTAAGAAGTTCTCGGGTATTATTGCCTTTTAATCCTAAAATTGTTCGCCTGGATATTAATGGACAATGAAACAATTTAGATTGGAGCTGAACTTGTATTTCTTTCACATTTATTTAGATGGGAAGTGATCGCATTTAGAACAACATTAACTGCACAGATTTCAAAGAACATTATTGTCTTACTTTTACTAGCAGCAAACTTTCAAATTACAGCAGAATGAGGGGAAAAAAATACACCATTCCCTTATTACCCAAAGATATGACGATAAGGCGAAGGAAATATTAACCACAGATAAGATCTCTTGTCTGCTAAAAGTATAGCTAATCCCAAGCATGATGATGATTTTACAGAAAAAATGGTTCTAAATGTAATTGACTCAGATAATAGAAAGCATAAAGACACTCACGTTTTCTTCAGCAGCATTTTACTGATTGCAAGATTGCGCATGGACACATGGGCACGCACACCAAGGATTTCTTCTATCCTGCGTGTAGCAAAGTAAACTTTTGTTTCATTTTGTTACTGTTGCTATTTATTCAGATTTCTTTTCCTGACTGTGTAAGCTGTTATTTTAAAGTATTTCCACATTAAAAGAGGATTGGTTTTTTTTATAAAAAAAACCGTATAATACCTGTATTTCTCTGAAAATAAGCATTACGGCTTATTTTTTTGGGATGTCTTATCCCCACCCCGCAGTGGTGGGTTTCAAAAATTGTTCGAACTTCATCTGTGGGTGTGGCCTCCTTTGTGGGAGTGGCTTGCCGCCCATGTGACCGGATGGGAGTGGCTTGCCGCCCATGTGACCAGATATGAAGATGCCGACGACACTTGTCAGAACCACCTTAAATTACCTCACGCACAGCACTGGCATGCATAAGAATATGATGTAAACTTGTTTTTTAAAAGGCATCTTTGGTTTGCGTTAAAACAACTTCAACACACGCAATGTTCTGATTGCACCACAAATGCAGTAGTCATCCTTACCTTTCACAGAGGCACTGAGTTTTATAAATATGAGCATGATAGTGTAGAATAATCATATCCAAGGACCAGTGGTGGATTTCAAAAATTTTTGGAGCCTCTTCTGTAGGTGTGGCCTGCTTTCCGGGTCCACTGGTGGAACCTCTTCTAACCGGTTTGGTAGATTTGACGAAACGGTTCTACTGAATAGGTGCGAACTGGTAGGAACCAACTTCTGCCCCCCCCCATTGTACAGGAAGCCCACTTCTTTTGCTTGCTTGTGGCCACAACGGAGCAGGCAAGATGAGACATGGTGGGACAGAGTGGGCAGGCAAGGAGCTCATCTTTGCATCTCTCGGCTTTCCCGCAGCCTACACAGAGCACTCCCCACACCTCTGCTTCTGTCTGATGTCGGTGCCGCGATGCAAAGATGACCTGTTCCAGCCCATTGAGTCTTGGCTTTCTCATGTCCCACGTGATGCGTCCGGATTGTATGCTTCACCCCGCCTCTGTCTCTGCCTGCTGCTTGGACAGGTAATCAACTCATTTGCATTGTGCTGGCTGCAGCTGCTGCAGGACACCATTGGGCCCTGCAGTCTTGCTTCCTCCGATGCTGGCCATGACCACTGCTGATGACGACATTAACTAGGGCTTATTTTTGAGGTAGGGTTCTGTTGTGATTCAGCAGAAACCTGTGAGTTGTTTCGGGATGCAGGATAATGAGAAGCTGTTGCTTGTTAGGGTCTTCTCCTGCAGATAAAAGACTGATGGTACCACACCTTAGTTGGAGAAGTCAACGTCGTTCGTCGTTTGTTTGTTTGTGAGTTCAGTTCTGTTCCTGTTCGAGTTAGTGTTCATGATTCAAAGAGGCACTTGGATAAGTGATTTGCTTTCTGCAAACCTGGTTTGCTGTAAGAGTTTTGTTTTTGCATTTGCTGTGTAACTTTTTGCCAGAGACTTTATCTATGTTTATTTTGGGCTCGCAGCCAGCTTGAGACGGGACTGATAACGACATTCCTTTTGCAAGCTGTGTGTGTGGCTGTCGTTTGTGAACAAACAAGGAGGGGGGTCAGAACAGGTTCATATTAGGAGCATGCTAAAAATAGGCTAGAGCTTTTTTTTCGGTAGGTCTTATTTTAGGGGAAATAGGGTAATAAGTTTATTTTTGTTGTTGTTCAAGTTTCGGTCTTTAACAGTCCTATTATATATGCCTGGACTTTCTCTTTTTAACTCTCTAAACTTCATTTAGTTGTTTTGTGACTTATTCTTCCTTGTTTTTCATCTCTTCCAGTCTTGTCTGTAAGCACAAGTAATTCTTCACATACAATCCTAATAGAGCCTGCCAATTATGCTCAGATGCTATGGCAGTCATAGGTCGGTCAGGTGACTGACTCTATTTTATAACCTTTTTTTTGTGGTGGTCATTAAATGAATCGCCCAGCTGTTAAGGGAAGCTATTTTTTTTTGCTATGGTGGAAGTAATTTCAGCTTTTCAGCAAAATTGTGGTGAAACATGGTTGTGTGACTGCGGGGTGCTGCAAAGGGTCACAAATGTTTCCACGAGGACTTACCACAGTAGATTCTAAGAGGACTTTTCACCATATTTATTTCCAAATTAACTTATCAAATGAAATTATCAGTCTCTTCCTCAAAAAAATTCCCCAGAAGTCACTTTTTGTGACTTCTATGTAATGCTTAAGAACATAGAATATACAATAAAAGAAAACAGAATGAGAATTTGAGCTGGGGAAAGCCAGCTGAACATTCTGAAAGTCAAACGTGCTCTACATGGGGCAGCCCTTGAAGAGCATTCAGAGACTTCAGCTTGTCCAGAATGCAGCCGCGCGAGCGATTGTGGGTGCACCTCGGTTCACCCACGTAACACCTATCCTCCGCGAGCTGCACTGGCTGCCTATTGGTCTTCGGATACGCTTCAAGGCGCTAGTCGTCACTTATAAAGCCCTTCATGGTATTGGACCTGGGTACTTGAGAGACCGCCTGCTGCCAATTACCTCCAATAGACCGATCAGATCCCACAGATTAGGCCTCCTCCGAATTCCATCCGCTGGCCAATGCCGACTGGCGACTACCCGGAGGAGAGCCTTCTCTGTGGCTGCTCTAACCCTCTGGAACGAGCTCCCCATGGGGAATTGAACCCTCACCACCCTCCAGGCCTTCCGCAAAGCCCTTAAAACCTGGCTGTTCCGACAGGCCTGGGGCTAAAGAGTTTTTGCCCCCCTTCTCGAATGGTATGGTTGTTGTGTGTTTTTAAATTTTGTATTGTTATGTCTCGTCTTTTTATTCCCCTGTTTGTACCCCCTTCCCTGATTGAATTGTGAGCCGCCCTGAGTCCCCTTCGGGGAAAAGGGCAGCATATAAATGTAATAAATCCAATCCAATCCAATCCAAAGTCTTAAAGTTGCCAACTTCAAAAAAAGACTGGAAAAACATTCCTCTTCCAATATTCTTGATGTTCTTGTCTGACAAGGTAAGATTACAAAGGCTAGTTGTGGCTGCAGATAGAACTGTGGGGAATCATTGTGTTAATTTTGAATTTTATTAATTTGTACTATGTCTTGCTTATAGGCCCATGAAAAATAAAACTACTAAATGATTACACTTGTCCAGGTGTGGGTTGCCTCCCGGCTCAGGGTTGACTCAGCCTTCCATCCTTCCGAGGTGGGTAAAATGAGGACCCGGATTGTTGTTGGGGGCAATATGCTGACTCTGTAAACCGCTTAGAGAGGGCTGAAAGCCCTATGAAGCAGTATATAAGTCTAACTGCTATTGCTATATGCCGCCCTTCTCCCAAGGACTCAGGGCGGCGTACAACATTAAAAAACAACAACACATATTACAAAAGTTTGTGGGCAATATGCTGACTCTGTAAACCGCTTAGAGAGGGCTGAAATCCCTATGAAGCGGTATATAAGTCTAACTGCTATTGCTATTGCTATTACTGGCATTTGCACCTAAAAAGGTCTGCGTTATGCACACAACATTAGAAAAGGGGGAAAAATTACATTTTGGCAATGAAGATTGTTCTGCGCATGCGCAGAACCAAAAATAAAGATGGCGCCCCCGAGGATAGAACTGGTTCGGGGGCATGGCAGGCTGAGTTGCTACCTACTCGGCCAAACCGGGACGAACTGGTAGGAACCCACTTCTGCACTTGTCCCATTTGAAAGCATGCTGGTACTTGCAACCAATTCTTCTGTTAAGTTAAAGTTAGCAGAAATAGGTTTCCTGGAACTATTTATCCTGTACATGTTTTAAACTTGAGGAATGGGGAGAAAAGGGAATGATAAAAGGCAATACATTAATTTCACATGTCCAAAGCTAAATTTCATATTTCAGTTTGTGATTGCAGATATTAGGGTAACTCATGTTGTGTCTTCCTGTGAGAGGACTCACAAGCTGCTGTTGGAACAAAATGGGTTGGCCAAAGTCTTAATAGGACAAACCTACCAAAGGATAATCACATTGATTTTGAGACGGCTGCATGGTTGCAGAATGTCAACTTGCAAAGCATCTCTGACCTGCTCTCGAGTTGCCATAGGGTCAAACCCTGGATGTAAATTAAGTGAGGTCAGAGTTGGCTTCACTTGGAATGTGCTGACATGAAGCTCAAACTAAATAACTGGGTTTCTTTTGAAGCTTGGCTCGAGGCTCATGATTTAATTAGGGCATCGGTCGGAACCCGGACAGCGGACACTCATAGGATCCTCGACTTAAAACAGTTCATGACTGTGACTGTTCAAAGAAGATAAGCAATTCTATAAGATATGGGATTTGTTTTATCAGTGACTGGGGAAAAAAAACCTGGAAATGAAAAATGTTTTACTTATGTTTTAACTGAAGGAGTTAAGTGATAATATAATTATGCTGTGAAATAGATTAACAATGATACAATGAAAGACTGATACATATATGAATTGAATACTTTAGAACTTTTTGTTTTAAAATGGATAAGGATAACAATGAATTTATGTATACTTGATAGAGGATTGGTGATATAATGTATAACTCTAAGTATATATTATAAAGATATCTTGTTGATAAATAATTTTAATAAGGAAGTAATTAAAAATTGGTATATATATATGAAGTGACTATTCAGAATACCTTGTTGAAAAATGAAGGAATAACATCTTTGTTTCAATGTATGATGTACAAGTACAATAATGAACATAAGCATACTCGAAAGTTGATTGGTGGGATTATACATCATTGAAAACACTGATATACAAATATAAATGGTTGGTAAATCTTTCTCATATTGGGATATGTTATTATATAAAGGTATATTGTTATTAAACAGACAATCAAGTATGTAAGGGAATTAGGTTTATTGAAAAAAATATTAATTGTAATTGAATATACATTGTACAATGAAAGTGAGGTATTTAGTTATATTAGATGAAAAATCTGTGATTGTAAATGTAATTGAGAATATGGGTGCAAAAACACTTGTAACCAAACGACATGCTGTATGTAATGGATGAGATTTTTTTTAATGTTGTTTTTTAAAAAAAACAAAAACAAATTGCAAAAAAAAAAAGTTACAATGGCACCAGAGGTGGGTTCCTACCAGTTCGCACCTATTCGGTAGAACCGGTTCGTCAAATCTACCGAACCGGTTAGAAGAGGTTCCACCAGAAAGCAGGCTACTCCTACAGAAGAGGTTCCAAAATTTTTTGAAACCCACCACTGACACACACACACACACACACTCACACAGAGAGAGAAAGAGAAAGAGAAAGAAAGGAAGAAAGAAATAAAGAAAAAAGAAAAAAGAAAGAAAAAGTGAGAGAGATGAAAGAAAAAAAAGGAAAAGGGACAGAGACAAAGGAAGGAGAGAGAGAGAGAGAAGGAAAGAAAGAAGAAAGAAAGAAAGAAAGAAAGAAAGAAAGAAAGAAAGAAAGAAAGAAAGAAAGAAGAAAGAAAACACATGGCCGGCAAGCCACTCCCACCAGGTCACATGGCCGGCAAGCCACTCCCACAAAGGAGGCCACACCCACAGAGTAGGTTCAATTTTTTTTTGAAACCCACCACTGAATGGCACTGAAAAAAGTGACTTAGGACTGTTTTTCACCTTTAGGACCATTGCAACATCCCCTTGATCATGTGATCAAAATTCAGATGCTTGGCAACTGACTCATATCTATTACAGTTGTAGTGTAGTGTAGAGTCATGGGATCAACTTCTCTGACATGCAAAGTCAATGCGGAAGTCACATGCACTTAACAATTGTGTTGCTAAATTAACAAGTGCAGCCATTCACTTAACAACTGTGGCAAGAAAGGTCACAAAATGGGGCAAAACTCACTTAACAGCACCCGAAATGATGGGCTCAATTATAGTTTTAAGTCAAGGACTCCTATCTATCTTCTATTTTTACCATTATAATTGTATAGCCTATAAGTGACTTAAAGCAACCTACTACAATTACACTAATTATTTAATACTTTTAACTGAGTTAAAAAATAAAGTCACTTTTGTTTGTTGTTACTGCTGCTTGGTTCTTAAGTTTTGTTGCATGCTTGGGGCAAATTACAAATATTGTTAATAAGTAAATATCAGTCTGGAATGCTATTGTTCTAGAAGACCAGATCCATTGTTAATTCCCTGTTTGTATTCTGTTAATATTTGGAATTTCAAATGACATGTTTCGTTTCGTTTTGTTTTATTGAGCTTGTATGCCGCCCACTCCCGAAGGACTCCGGGCGGCTTACAATAAAACAAGGGAAGGGGATAATACACAAGACAACATATTAAAATATACAACAGTCACAATTTCCGTGATCTAATTGGTTTATGGGAGGTAATCGGCAGGAGGCGGTCTCTCAGGTACCCAGGTCCGATGCCATGAAGGGCTTTATAGGTAACAACCAGCGCCTTGAAGTGGATCCGGAGACTAATGGGTAACCAGTGCAGCTCGCGGAGGATAGGTGTAGTTGATTATTTTAATTGAAATATATTGAAATCATGTTTCACATTTGGTATATCTTCAATTTCTACAATTCGTTGGTTATTTTGTATAATTTGACTCATTCAAGTGGGTATATATATATTTATATACATGTGTGCGTACATGTGTGTGTTTGTGTGTGTGTGTGTATGTGTATGTGTATAAATGAAGAAACAATTATCAGCCATGTATGAAAACAAGCAATAAGCAAGGAAATAGAGAATATTTTAAACAAAAATAGACTTTTGGGAAGAAGAGTCATTTTAATTTGTAGCTATTCCACCAAGCAATGCTAACGGAAGATGTTGCCATAATCTGCGGAAGAGGGTCATAATTATGCTTCTTTCACTGGTGCCAATCCTTTGTAATAATTACTGCTAAATATCTAAATCCACCTGGACTATTATTAAGTGCCATAGATTTTCAAAGTCTCTTTTGTAACTCTTTATCAGTGTTGATTAACATAACAGACAATTTATAAAAATTGACTTCTAGACCTACTAATTTATAAAATGCATTCAACTCAAGCTTCCCCAATGTTTTGTTCAGAGAAACTAAGAATGAATGAATGAATGAATGAATGAACATATACATATACATATTGTCAACGTCTAAAGCGTTGCCATGACTACTATCAACTTGAGGAGGAGGGGGGGAATGCCATGCATACTTTTGGCCAGAGTAAAAGTCTCATATTTCTGTACTGGGATGTGAATGCGCATGTCCAGAACCCTGCCATAACGTCCTGTTGTGATTAATGACCTCAACCAGAGGGGAGGGGACACAGTGGTAAAGTTCAGACACCATTAAGTGGGGTTTAGTTTCGGCTCCACAGAAGTCTGTGCCAAGATGTTAGTCCTAATAAATGAATGGTGGGTTTTTTGAACTTTGTCTGGAGGCTCGTAAATTAATTAGGTCAGCTCTTGGAAAGTTCACACATATACATATACATACATAAACATATACATACACACACAAACACACACACACATTAGAGTTACAACCCCTGGTACGCCCAAATATGGGAGGAAGATCACTACTTCCATTCTCTGTCCTTCGGCTCGTCACAAGAGACCATCCAGACAGAAACCCAATATTTTTACTGTTGCCTTTTTTGTTACATTTGTTGTATTTGTGCTGATAAATAAATAAAGGGAGACTAGTATAGATCTATTTCAAGCTATTTAGCTCTCATCAGCTAGCCATACCCTTACTGGGAATCGAACCTGTGCTGTATTGCATCTTAGGCAGATGAGTTAACCGAAGTGTGACAAGCCGAAGGACAGAGAATGGAAGTAGTGATCTTCCTCCCATATTTGGGCATACCAGGGGTTGTAACTCTAATAGATACCTTTCACCCTGGCTTGGCTGATAAGGAGTCAACTCTGTGGCTTAGTGGTTAACACATCTGCCTAAGATGCAATACATCACAGGTTCAATTCCCAGTAAGGGTATGGCTAGCTGATGAGAGCTTAAATAGCTCAAATTATTAGGATGAATGTAAAAAAGTATGTAGCTATTAAAAGGCATTTGCCTTTATAGTTGTTTTAAATTGCTCTGTGGACTCCTGTCATTCATTGTCACATTCCTACTATAAGATCATGAGACATATGCCAGCTAAATGTCCAGAATTTTGTGCATGCTTCTACCCATTACCCTAACTCTCTTTTTTCTGTTTTTGAGAACATACAAATCTATTTCTCTATTTTGTAGAAGGCCGGGTAACAATAGCCACAGTGAGAGTTCACTTATTCCAATCCAATTCTAGAATATTATCCCCAGTCAGGGCTGGGCTGCTGCCGGCGTTACTGCCGGTTTGGTGTGTCCATAAATGCAATAAAAATTGATCTGCGCATGCACAGAAACAAAACACAAGATGATGACGCCTATGGCGCCACCAGGAGAACCAGTTCGGGGGCGTGGCAGGTCTTGGTCACTGCTGGCTCCAGTGACCCAGGCCGCCAAACTACTACCAGTTCAGCCAAACTGATTTGAACCAGTAGGAACCAATCATTGTTCGCAGTGTTCTATCTCTTAGGCTTTTATTACAAAGGGGTTAGGGTTAGGGTCGTAAGTCAAGGACTAAAGGTACTGCCTTCACTGGAAAACTTCTTTAAAATTCTGGAGGACCTTCATAGATATATCTGCCTTGAAAATAGCCCATGGTGAAATGCACAGTACTGTCAAACATCCGTGCAGGAAATGTTTTTATGACATTCTCTATTATGTCATAAACTGTTTTATGATAACGTCATAAAACATTTTATAAAATTTAAATTCCACGGGAGTCAAGGCCTCCAGATTTTGGACACAGTCTGGAAGTTAGCCCATTTGAGGCATCTTGGCTCAAAAAAAGGTTTTGCTCACACTACACCACTTTGCCCAATTAAAAGTCATAGGAATCAGAATTTTAATAGTATGGCTTTGCAAAAGTTCTCTAATTGGTATTGGTATTGGTATTGGTATTTTATTATTTGTATGCCGCCCTTCTCCGGGAGGACTCAGGGCGGTGAACAATTCAAAGGGGGAAAAAAGGGGGAACATAAAAGACAAAATACAAATAATAAAAGTAGACAACAGTCGCACAACCATACATGTCAAGAGGGGAGGGAACTCATCACCCCTAGGCCTGCCGGCAAAGCCAGGCTTTGACGGCTTTTCGGAAGGCCTGGAGAGAGGTGAGGGTCCGAATCCTTGCAGGGAGTTCATTCCAGAGGGCCGGAGCTGCCACAGAGAAGGCCCTCCCCCGGGTAATAGCCAGGTGGCATTGGCTGGTAGATGGCACCCGGAGGAGGCCAACCCTGTGAGATCTAATGGGTCTGTGGGAGGTAATTGGCAGCAGGCGGTCTCTCAAGTACCCAGATTCCATCCAGACTATCTATCTAAAAGTCTTTTTCTTCAGCAACGTATCCATGTTCTGCATGGTCCACTCAGCCACCCCAGAGGCAGTACGATCAGGGTGCTGTAGTGGTGAAAGTGCTGAATTTACGTGTGGGAAAGCCACCTTCCAATCCATTTTCACTCCTGAAAAATTACAGGTGGCCTCCAGCTTATGACCACTCATTCCATCACAACCGCACTGAACAAGGGGGATTTACAAGCGGTTCCCCATTGCAGTGTTGCCATAGTTATGGGAATGCCATTTGCAACCTTCCCTGATGGCTTTCCATAAGTAAAGTCAATGGGGAAGCTGGCAGGAAGTCCCAGGTTGCCCCTATTCCTGCTTTTTCTTCCATGTTCTCACAGTCCATAGCACTTGGTTTGGTTGGTTCGGTTTATTGGATTTATAGAGCCGAGGTGGCACAGTGGTTAAATGCAGCACTGCAGGCTACTTCAGCTGACTGCAGTTCTGCAGTTCGGCTGTTCAAATCTCACCGGCTCAGGGTTGACTCAGCCTTCCATCCTTCCGAAGTGGGTAAAATGAGGACCCAGATTGTTGGGAGCAATATGCTGACTCTGTAAACCGCTTAGAGAGGGCTGAAAGCCCTATGAAGCGGTATATAAGTCTAACTGCTATTGCTATATGCCGCCCTTCTCCCAAGGACTTAGGGCGGCGTACAACATTAAAAAAAAGACACACACATACTACAAAAGTTAACAAAAAATTAGATAGAGTATCCAAAAAACAAACCCAATTAAGATTAACAATAACATCTTTTAAAAAATTCGATTAAAATTAACAATAATCATTTATTTTATTTTGTTCAGGCCAGGCCGGCTTGCTGGAAAAGGGGTGTTACGGAAGGACTGGAGGTCGGGGATTATACGAAGCTCTGGGGGCAGTTCATTCCAGAGGGAAGGCGCTCCCACAGAGAAGGCTCTCCCCCTGGGGGTCACTAGCTGACACTGTCTCATGCCACCCGCCTGCCTTCCTTAAATATCACATGCTGGCCTGCTTTCCTTCCCATGTTATGTTCAGGTGAGGTCCTCACGTTATGACAGCAAGCAGGACTGCCAAGACTGCCGTTGCTAAGTGATGTGGTCATGCGATGTCAGTCATTGCTGACTGATGGAAACTCTGGTTCCAGTTGCCATCGTAACCCAAAGACCAACTGTGATGGTTGTCTTTGGGGGGGAGGACCAGGTAGTTTCTCACACACCAACCCTAAGTACTGATGATCAAATCAAATTGGATCAGGTCACTTCAGAGGTGGGTTCCTACCAGTTCGCACCTATTTGGTAGAACCGGTTTGTCAAATCTACCGAACCGGTTAGAAGAGGTTCCACCAGTGGACCCGGAAAGCAGGCCACACCTACAGAAGAAGTTCCAAAAATTTTTGAAACCCACACTGGTCCTTGGATATGATTATTCTCCACTATCATGCTCATATTGATAAAACTCAGTGCCTCTGTGAAAGGTAAGGATGACTACTGCGTTTGTGGTGCAATCAGAACATTGCGTGTGTTGAAGTTGTTTTAACGCAAACCAAAGATGCCTTTTTAAGAACAAGTTGACATCCTATTCTTATGCATGCCAGTGCTGTGTGTGAGGTAATTTAAGGTGGTTCTGACAAGTGTCGTTGGCATCTTCATATCTGGTCACATGGGCGGTAAGCCACTCCCATCCAGTCACATGGGCCGCAAGCCACTCCCATCTGGTCAAAAAAAAAATTTGAAACCCACCACTGACTTGCATGCTTCAATGCCAGAGTTTCTGAGCGAACATGACTGGAGGAGGAATTCTGGGAGTAGAAGTCCACAAGTCTTAAAGCTGTCAGGTTTGAAGACCCCTAGATTTTTTTTCTAAAGAGTTAGGGGTGCAAGGATTTTGTAACTTGACAGCTTTAAGACCTGCATGCTTCAATGCCAGAGTTTCTGAATAGCTACTTGGACCGACCTAAGTACTAATTCATAATTTCATATCCAGTCACATGGGCGGCAAGCCACTCCCATCCAGTCACATGGGCGGCAAGCCACTCCCATCCGGTCACATGGGTGGCAAGCCACTCCCACAAAGGAGGCTACACCCACAGAGTAGGTTCGAACAATTTTTGAAACCCACCACTGGATCACTTCCATAAACTTTGTTCTCTGCATACTTAATGAGATGATGCTACAGTCTATGGCTGCGATTTAAGCAGATTCTAATGTTATAAATTAACCACAGGCCCCTTTAAAACTTGAGGGGACTATTGCTGAGTATACAGACAAATTGTCTATCTTGAACAAGGGAACCAATCTAACTTGAAATGTATTATAGGTAATTCAATGCATTTATGTTTTTTTTCCCCCGTCTCCACATATAAGGAAAGCTTCGTAGTTATGCTGGAACCAACAGAGCTTTTTCAGAAAGATAGAATGGCATACCGAGCTGTTAAATGAAAGGGTAGTGCAGCGTTTTGAGTCTTACAAAGAGCCCAAATCAGTGGTTTCTAAGCCAAGAATAGCCACTCAAATCAAGTCAAGAGGGGACAGGCAGGAAGCATCCAACCAAGCTGCTATATGGTTCAATTTAGTATCCCAGGCATGTCTGCGGAACAATTCCAGATGCCACAGGGGCATGATGGTGAACCTATGGCACGCATGCCGGAAGTGGCATGAAGAACCATCTCTCCAGGCACGCCCTTCCGGGTTCCAACACACACATGCGCATTGGCCGGTTGATCTTTATGCGCACGAGACCACCTGAGACTGGCAGAGCAGCTCCTTGGCACGCAGGCATGCACAAGGAAGCTGAGCTACCGGTTTCCAGCATGGGCATGCAAACTGGCCAGCAGATTTTTGCACAGACACGCATGGCAGAAACCAGAAGACCAGGTGACCAGCATAACAGACACATGCCAGAAACTGGAAGCTCAGCTTCCCGGCACGGGCACGGGAACTGCTCTTCCAGTTTCCAGCATTCCCACGTGTGCCTGCCAGGGGGCTGGTTTTTCAGTGCTCCCATTTTGGCACTTGGTGCTGAAAAGGTTCACCAACAGTGCCAGAGGGTATCCACTTCTGCCAGTTGGTCCAAACTGCAGGATTTAGCTTGTTATACAGGCTAGCTCCTGAGTGGTGTGGTGACCTAGAGGTGGCGCTCTCGCCTCACAATCAGGAGGCTGTGAGTTCGATCCTAGGTAGAGGCAGATATTTCTCTCTCTGGGCACATGGAGATTGTATCTGCTGAATATAACTCCACATTGGCAATAAGAAGGGCATCTGGCGAGTAAACAGTCAGCTTCATTCAGTTGCCCAGATTCCACCCTGAATCATTAAAAGATGACGATGATGATACAGATTAGCTCCTATGACAGAGGTCTTCATTACTGCCTAGAAAACCCAGGCTCTCATTCCCAACAATCACCTATATTTAGTAGGGGAGATGTCCACAGGACCCCATTTAGAGTTTTAAAGAGCCTTGGAAAAACCTTAAGCTTATTGTTATAGAAACAGCTTCTATATACTAGTTGTGTAAAAGCAAAAAGGTGTGGTTGTGACATTGCTGCCTTCTACCGTGCTAAAGAGAGTCAGAAGTCGGTGCCTTTTTCTTTTCTTTCTTCTCTTATCACTGCACTCTATCTCTTCTTTTCCTCTCCCTCTCATCTTACTTTTTTCATGCTTCTTTTTTCCTTTGTATTTTATACTTTGATAAACGAATTTTAAAAAGTTATATGGAAAAACCTTTCCATTCACTCATCATCACCTGCTTTTCCTTAACAGATTTCAGGACAATCAATATGCCTCCTATTCTCTTTGAGAACATGTCTCAAAAGCCACAGCTTTATTTATTTACTGTATTTTTGTTGTGACCTGCCAGCGGCCAATGGAGCTGGCAACAGATTTGGACAGTGTGGAGGTTGGAGAGGAACATGGGCCAGTCCTGGAGTCAGGGGAAGGCTCTGTTGAGGGCTCTGTATGGGAGGCAGAGAAGGGGCCAGTGCCGTACGCCAGTTATCAGCTGCCTTCGGACTTTAGTGAGGCAGATGAAAAGCTGGAGCCTGCTCCCAGTGTGCGCATGTGCAAAGTTGTCGGACAAAAGGAAGAGCTAAAAAACAGAGGTCAACTTGGGAGTAAGGCCACCAGTGGATGAGAATGGCCCCTCCCAGAGGAAATAAAAGAAGAGCGAAAGGGGAGTGGAGTTTGCAGGAGACAAATCGTTTGACTAATTGGCTTGTGACTCTCCCACCCTCCTTGCCAAGTTTTGCAGATATCAGCCTGGCAGCTCTCCAAGCCAGATAAGGTCTGTGACTGTAAATCCTCCCTTGAAATACTTTGCTGGATGTGAATGAGCAGAATTCACAGTAAAATAATAAAAGGGTTTTTTGTCGGAACAAGAGTTTGGTTCATGCTCCTGGGAAGCCTTGGTCAGAACAAGTTTTCCCCTTGCTTGTTGAACATGTCCTCGGTCCTAGGATCCAACCCACAGATTGTTAGCAGAAATGTGTGGCATCTTCCGCCACTATTTTAGCCCTGCTCATCACTGGCATGTTCACTCCAATGCATTAGCCATGCAGAGGAGAACAGTCTTTGGTTCAAAAAGAAGAAAAAAGCAAGATTGTTTTAAGGTTTAAGGGCTCACATGGCCTCTTCTGTCTACTTAGAACAGGAATAAAACAAACAGACAGAGATTCTCAGCTCTTCTACAAATGGTAGGTCTTCTTCTATTTTAAGCTCCTTTCTGACATTCAATATTTAAGGTTCTTTAGAGTCCATGATACGCTTCTTTGAAGTCATATGCTCTTGACCATCCGTTTCCCCCCCCCTAATTTGTTTCCTTTCATCATACGGGGTAATGTATACCATTGCTCAGGCAAATACTGAGGCAAATATTGAAATATTGATCAAATAAGGAATTGTCCCAGATGCCCAGAGGAGAACAAAGGTAGAAAACAAAGATTGCTATTTTGATTTTATCATATACTTTCAGGCATTTAAACTAGCATCTTGGTGAAGGTCTTCATACGCTGGCTGTTGTCATTTCTTTGATCCGGTTATATTTGAGATTTAAACCGGTAGCTTCTAATGTTTTAATTATGACTTGGTTATTTTATTTGTGTTTTATTATTAGCTACGTGGAATGATGTTTTTGGGGGGTGGGGGGTGGGGGGAGGCAGGTATAAATCGAAGGAGAGAAAGAAGGAAAGAAATATATATTAAATGGGAAGCAAGAATCAGGTCTTGAGTTTGACATCCCTGCTCTAAATCCTCCCAACTGTTCCGAATAGTGAATTTTTCTAGGAGATTTTAATATTGAAGGGTGTGGGGGGGGGGGGGGAATTAATTCTTCATAGAAGGACGCTTTTCAATTTTGCCAATGCATCTAACTATCATTATTATTATTATTATTATTTAATGGATTTTATTATTTAATGGATTTATAGGCCGCCCAATCCCGGAGGACTCCGGGCGGCTTATAAAACAAAAGAAAGTAATTAGTAAAACATAAAAGAAGACAATTTAAAACATCATCATGCACCCAATCTAGTCAGGGCTGGACCTCAGTAATGAGATCAACAGCCCCAAGCCTGCCGGAATAGCCAGGTTTTAACGGCTTTTCGGAAGGCCATGAGAGTGGGTAAGGTCCGGATCTCTGTGGGTAGTTCATTCCATAGGGTCAGAGCGGCCACAGAGAAGGTCCTCCTCCGGGGAGCCGCCAACTGACACTGCCTGGCTGACGGCACCTGAAGGAGGCCCACCCTGTGCGATCTTATCGGCCGTTGGGAGGTATGCGGCAGTAGGCGGTCTTGCAGGTGTCCTGGTCCTAAGCCATGTAGGGCTTTAAAGGTAATGACCAGCACCTTGAATTGCGACCGGAGACCAATAGGAAGCCAGTGCAGCTTGCGGAGGATAGGTATAACGTGGGTGTATCTTGGTACACCCAATATCGCTCGCGCGGCTGCGTTCTGGACTAATTGTAGTCTTAGAATGCTTTTCAGGGGCAGCCCCATATAGAGCGCATTACAGTAGTCTAGTCTTGAGGTGACAAGGGCGTGGGTGACCATTTGAAGTGCCTCCCGATCCAAATAGGGCCGCAATTGATTCACCGCAATTAATTCACTATTATTTTATCTTTTCCTTCTCCTAATAAATGTTTTAACACAGTCCAAAGTGTTTTAAGAGTGTGCAAAATGGTTTCTAAACATTGTTTGTTTTGATCCTTCCTATGCCTCAGGAAGGGCGTTCAGCTTCCTTAAAACTATGACAGCAAACATGTAACTCTCCAGAGGTTGATTAATTATAGGTGGTCCTCAATTTATGGCCGCAAATGAGCCCAATTGCTAAGTGAAACATGCGTTACATGAATTTTGCTCCACTTTATGACTTTTCTTGCCCCAGTCGCTAAGTGAATCATTGCAGTTTTTAAGTTAGTAACATGGTTGTTAAGTGAATCTGACTTCCCCATTGACTTTGCTTGTCAGAAGGTTGCAAAAGCTGATCACATGACCCGAGGACTCTGCAACCGACATAAATATGAACCAGTTGCCGATCTTCTGAATTTTGATCACATGACCACCGGAATGTCACAACGGTCAAAAGTGTGAAAAATGGTAATAAGTCATTTTTTCACTGCTGTTCTAACTTTAACGGTGACTAGATAAAGTGTTGTAAGTCGAGGAATACCTGTACAGTTCCAAATATTGTTCCACAAGTGAACAAGGCAGAGGTGAACTTCTAAAGTCTATTTCAGCAGCACCTGAAGGACCACGGTTATCTTCTGACCTGGATTAAGGCCATCAAAACATGTCATGTCGTACCAGTAAGAAATCACAAACACAAACCTCACATCCTAACTCATTTATATCACAGCCATTCTGGTTCCCTGTACAAAAAGAAGGCGGAAATACCATGATGACACTCAAACCACAATTTCTTCAAAATATATATTATTTGTGCTTAATGCAAAAGCTTAAACACCCACATGGAGTGAGATGCACCTCCTCATTTACACCTCTACAGTTCTCTCTGATTTAATAAAGCCCCTCACTTTTCCTTAACTCATTTCAGATTTAGATTCCTTCTTTCTCGTCCACCCCAACATATCCCGTCAATGCAAACCACTCAGCTGATTTTGCAGGAAGAGACAGAGGCTATTCTTACTCAAACTAATTAACCCGATTCCAGTTAAATCCAGGAGCATATTATGAGTGGCTTCATGCGTTTTTGTTTTGCTTTTGCAACCTGGAGCCCGTTTATGACTAAAGCCTTTGAAAACATGACCCTTTGAGCCTACTGAAAGACATACCTTCTGTGTGAGCAAGGGCTCACGCGAATGTTACTGGATCCTTCAAAGAAAACGCCTGATCAATATCCTGAATTTTTTCAAAGGTTAGAGCAGATCGACAATAAAGAGGTTGGAACAGTAGATAAGATGCTGGAGGGATGCTCAAAGAGAAGCCAAGAAGAATCAGAAATGCAATTCCGCCACCGTGGCTTATCGACTAGAATCCTTTCCCTCCGATTCCCGATCATTGTTGATTGTTTAATAACATCCAAGAACCGTCACTCCCATCATCATATTAATGATACAGACCCTGGGAAAAAAAGAACAACCCCAAACATCAGACTGCGGCCTCCTCAAGCTTATAATCAAACCTTGAGTGGGACAAAGCGGGGTCAGCCCTATCATTAAACAGTCAAGCAACCGAGGCAACAGGATTAATTCCCTTTGATTCCTTCTGTATACCCAATTCACTGTTTTCCTCGGTTAGAAGAGGAGGTGAGCCTGCAGTTTGTAAATTGGCCTGTTGCCCTCAGGCATGGTGGGAGATGTTACGGTAATTCCTGAAGAATCTACTGGCCAATTGCTGGTAAGGGTACTATTCTGTCCTTATTTCAGGGTAAAGGAAAGAAGAGTTAAGAAATAGGCGTAAATTGTTCTGTGTGGAGTTAAGGAACATAGCCGATTGTGATACAATAGCAATAGCACTTAGACCAGAGGTGGGTTTCTACCAGTTCGGACCTATTCGGTAGAACCTGTTTGTCAAATCTACCGAACCGGTGAGAAGAGGTTCCACCAGTGGACCCGGAAAGCAGGCCACACCTACAGAATAGGTTTCAAAAATTTGTGAAACCCACCACTGACACACACACAGACAGACAGACACAGAGAGAGAAAGAGAAAGAGAAGAGAAAGAGAACGGAAGAAAGAAAGAAAGAAAAGGAAAGAAAGAAAGAAAGAAAGAAAAAGAGTGAGAGAAAGATGAAAGAAAAAAAGAAAAAAGGGACAGAGAGACAAAAGGAAGGAGAGAGAGAGAGAGAGAGAGAGAGAGAGAGAGAGAGAACACATGGCCGACAAGCCACTCCCACCAGGTCACATGGCTGGCAAGCCACTCCCACAAAGGAGGCCACACTCACAGAGTAGGTTCCAAAAAAGTTTGAAACCCACCACTGACTTAGACTTATATACCGCTTTATAGTTCTTTTACAGCCCTCTCTAAGCAGTTTATAGAGTCAGCATATTGCCCATAACAATCTGGGTCCTCATTTTACCTTCATCAGAAGAATGGAAGGCTGAGTCAACCTTGAGCTGGTAAGGATCAAACTCCTGGCAGTGGGCAGAGTTAGCCCACAAAGCTGCATTCTAACCACTGTGCCACTTCAGGACTCTGATCACAATAAGTCACCCAATTTGTGTTGGCATGTATGTACATGTGTGCCTATGTGCAGATGTGTAAAAGAGAGAGGTAGAGTAGAATAATTTTCCTTGTGTAAATATAAATCAGTCTTAAAAGCATGTCACGGGAAATATACATATGCTAACATAAGGACAAATGTATAGTTTTTTGTGGTACAAGAATGACATTCGGAAGCAATTTAAATCTCAATTCAAAAATGCTTGAAGGAGAGAATGTTCCTTAAATTAAGCTTGTCTCCTGGTGGATTACGTGGATAAAGTCAGGATGATTTTATCTGCACCAATATGGAAGTGGTTTTTTTCATTGCTTTGTTCCAAAAATGTTTTTCCACCATCTGAATCTAGCCTAGCCTACAATTCTAGCATTTTAAGCAGATCATCTAACCAAGTTAGCAAACTTGTCTTAACCCCTGCCTAATTTCTCAGCCCAGACAGCATTGACCAAGTACTATCATTAGTTGAGATGTTAAGTCCAGAGGTGGTATTCAGCAGGTTCTGATCAGTTCTGGAAATTTTGAGTAGTTCGGAGAACCAGTAAATACCACCTCTGACTGGCCCCGCCCCTATCTATTCTCTGCCTCCCGAGTCCCAGCTGATTGGGAGGGATGGGGATTTTGCAGCACCCTGCCACGCCCACCAAGCCACGCCATCTAGCCACATCACACCCACCAAGCCACGTCCACAGAACCGGTAGTAAAAAACTTTTGAATTCCACCACTGGGAGGATAAGTAGCCCAAAGTAACCCAACTGCTTTTGACCCAAAATAGGATTTTTGTTGTTGTTAGTTGCGAAATCGTGTCCGACCCACGGACAACATTCCTCCAGGCCTTCCTGTCCTCTACCATCCTCTGGAGTCCATTTATGCTCAGGCCTACTGCTTCGGTGACACAATCCAGCCACCTCATTCTCTGTCGTCCCCTTCTTCTTTTGCCCTCAATCATTCCCAGCATTAGGCTCTTCTCCAGTGAGTCCTTTCATTTCTAGCTTGATACCTTCAACCATAATACCAAAGTGTCTCTGTCAGAAGGGTGACACATCTGCATGTTGAGCCCTGATGCCAATGGTACTTTCAGCAATAGTATTTATTTATCTATTATTAATTGCATTATTTATTTTTGCAAATAACTCAACCCAACACACCTTCCTCATATTTTCCTCGAAAAACAATCCTGTGAAGTGGGTTGGGGGTGAGGAAAAATAACTGGCCCCAAATCACCCAGTTGGATTTTGTGGTTCAGGTGGGACTTGAACTCATGGTCTCCCACATCCGACCTAAATGTGAGACAACTCTACCGTCCTCAGGCATTTTTTAACAACTACTTCCAAATAAATACTGTGTGTCTGAAATCAAGGCTAGAACTCATACAGCGTATCTGTTTAATGGAGGAAAAACAACATGTGGCTATACCCCCAAGATATTTTACCTCACATGCTCATCTCCTCTAACATGGGCAATAAGGAGGGGATGATGGGACTTGTAATCCAGCATCTGGGAGAACATGCAACTTTTCTCTTCGCTACCCACAATGCTGTTCTGTAAACATCTGGCTCATCATAGGTAAATATTTACAAGTCTGTTGAAAAGTCCTATGTATGGGCAGTTTGTAAAGACAGAAATGGAATCCACAGAAAAGGAATATATATATATTATATAGAAATATACAAAGAAATTAAAGTTCTGCAATAACAAGGGCAGCAATAACGACGTGGCCCGGAATGTATGGAGCACGGGAAATATTTTATTATGGAAAATGAGAAGCGCCAAAAATGCAACATCCAGTCTACTCTTAAGATCCTGCTCAGGATCTTCTACAGACCCCCACATCCCACCCCAAGGGCTACGGTTTTTCCGCCTCATGCATCAAACCTACGCGTCTGTTAAGCCGGACCTACTTTCAGAAGCCGCAGACGCCCGTGGATCCCCGGATCCCAGCTTCTCCACTTAACTCTCTGGGATCCTCCCCGGATCTTTGGGAAGACGTGGCTGCCGCTGCGCCGTTGCCACTGTCTGACCAGCAGGGGGCTCCTTCGCCCCGTCGAAAGAAGTTCCGCGTGGGCGTCTGGGCCAGGCGGGCGGGCACGCCGCTGGGATTGGAAGCGAGGCGTGGGAAGTCGAATGGAAGTAGTCGCCTCCTCCCCGAGCTGGGGGAAAGGAGGGAGGGCGCGGCTCCCCCGCGAGTTTTCCGCCAGTAGAAGCTTTGCTCCGCTTCTCAAGGAGTTCAGCTGCTCTTGCCCGTTGCTATGATTCCCTACTAGCGATTGGCTACCGGCCGGGCCACCCTCCCCGACGACGGGCCGGCTGTTAGGTTAATCGCAACACGAGACTCGGGAGGAACAGGATGGAAAGTTGCCAGTTGAACACGCACCTAATATATACGTGTGAATCAGCAGGTGTCTGTTGACGTTGAGGGGGGGGGAAGGCGAGGGAGGCACCCAGTGGAAATGTGCACCCCAAAGCCTTCAGCTTCAGGGTCAGTTCGAATGATAACCACACACGAGTGATTTATTCGTCCACTTTTAAGTGAAATGACGTCCTTTAGGTAGCGTCTAGTCTTTCTGTAGTAGCTACACTTTCCCAGCCTCTTTACACGTAGTATCTAGTCTTCATGTAGTGTCTACTGCAGGGCTCAAGGTTGGGAAAGGCAACGAGTGACATTCAGCAACCACAAAAACGCTCGCCCAACTCTTGACGCAAAGACTTCTAAAAAATGGGACTGAAAATCCAGGCACTCCCAGATTCTCCGCGGAGCGGAGGCGAGGATTTGGCTCCAGCAGCCCTTTAACACTGTTTACCGCGCTTCTGCATCTCAGTTAAGAGCACGCTTGAACCAAACTAAGCCGGGTTAATTTTACGATGGGTTTTAAGTTTTTTTCAGGGACAAACCCGGGAATCATCGGGTTGAGTGGTGCTGTTGCCTGCGAGGTCTTCCCACGGGTCTCCCCTGGTACGGGAGGATTCTCCCCCGCCGCTGACCAGCCTGGGAAGGCAGATGTTGGGTAGCCCGAAACTGGCAGGGAAGAAACGACGAGGGGTGGGTAGGTTGAGCGGGAGAAGCTTAGGAAGGGCGTCCGGAGGCAGAGGAGGCCACCGGACATCAAGACAAAGGGTTAAAACCATGTGCCGAGCCTTAAAATGTCCAGAGGGAGACCCTCAAAAAAAGGGATGTTCTTCATTGCCAGACGGCAAACTGTCTGTCTGTCTGTGTGTGCGTGTGCGCTGCTTGTGTGTTCATAAGAAAGGGGGGGGGATTTTCTCTCCCCACCACGCCCCACTGTCGACTCGCCTCCCTTCCCTTCCGCCTCAGCTCCGCCCGCCATGCGTCTCTGGATGCTCTGGGCTGGCCTTCAGCGTCTGGCCTCTCCCTGGTCCGAGACTCTCCGGCCAATGAGATGCCGTCGACGCCATCTCTTACCAAGAGCTTGGCCTCTCTGCATGAAGGGCCTTTCTTTTGGGGAGGATGAAGGGCTGCGCCCAGAGCAAAGGGCTGGGCTTTGGATCTGGGTTTGCCTTCCTACCTGTCGCTCCATTTTTCGGCCTCTCTTCTGATTTCTTGTTAGAAGGAAGACTTGCTTGGAATTCAGTTTCAAGATGAAACCTGGTTGATTGAATATTGAAATTAAAAGGATCTTCCTGAGCACGCAAAGAGTTTTGGATTGGTTTCCCCCCCCCCTCCTTCTTGTGAGAATACTGTAATCACAAAATAATCAGATTTAACATGTAGCTCAGGAGGGCCTAGAAAGTAAACAGGCTTGAGATGGGTACTCATCGATCTAACAATTATAGAAATCACAATCCTTCCAATTAAGAAAGAACACTAGCCTCTCTATCAGCAGATGGCAGCACCTGTGCTGGCATGGTTATTTTTGGATGGGAGACCAAAAGAAAACTCCAGGGACTAGACTGGATGGGGAATTTTTTAAAAAATCTGGAAGAAAAAAACAGTAAACCCTTTCTGCCTAGCTCCAAAATAATATAACTTAAAAACCCTTCATGGTTACTAGAAGGAACTCATTCTATTTCATTATGCCAGGGTAATTAACACCATCAGAAGAGCACAAGTCATTGCTAATCTTGCATATCTTGCTCTCATAGTCCTGGCTAATCCTCTGTTTCCCTGGAGATATAGGTATCAGCTTATAGATATTTCAACATTATTTTGAAAGGCAGGACACTTGCTTTAGGTTGCTGCCCTTTCAACATTTGGGGGAAAAGGAAGGAAAAATCTGCTAGGATGACTCCCAGCAAAACTTTACCTAAATTTATGTTAGATGCATATATGCATAATTGTGTTCTCAAACGTGCGTCCAATTTCTTGGAACCTATGGATATTGTTGAAGGGAATGTGCCAAGTTCATGGCAAAACTTCATCTGTGTATTTCTCTTTGGCAAGAAGAACTAACTGAGACACCCAATTCCACACCAGGCATTGTTGCTCTTGTTTCCTAAAGCACTCAAAGCACTAGTGCAAAATCAGGTGACATTACTGAGCTTTTTATTTTTTTTTAAGGCTGTTTGGCAATTGTCTTCTGAGAGAGCCATGCAGCAGCTAGTCCTCAATTTTTATGGCTTTTTATAAGGTGTGAATGCATTGCTTGTTCCAACTGGCTTCCTTTTTTTCCCCTTTCTCAAAAGAAATATTTGATTCTTGAATAACCAAAATATGTAATTCCACCATAAAGAAAATCAGCTTCCTATGAACATTCCTCTTGCTTTAATCTCCTTTAATGTTTTTAAATGGAACAAATCAAATATTCTTCCATTACCTTTATGCTAGGAATTAATAATTAGTCTTTCTTGGCATCTTCTAACTGGTCATTTTGCATATTATTGATTAACTCTTCCCTTCCGCTATATGAAGTGCATCCAACTTTCACTGCAGGAATCATGCCAATAGAGAATTAATATTTACTATCTTCCTTACAGAAATATAAAAGAATCTTGACCAAGAAGCAATAAACACAGTTTGGGGGGGTGGGGTCCTTCCTTACTCTCCATTCATTGATGTGTCCCTACAGCTTATCACTTCCAACTTAGAGGTTCGACTTTATAAACATGCACACATATTCCCCCCCCCCATAATTTATCTTAAAAAAAATGGCACTCCCTTTCCCTGTAATTACTAACAAGGCTGGGATCTCCACCTCCTGTGTAGAATAATTCTAAAAAATCTAGCTGTTGTCTATAACAAAATGAAAGCAATATAGTTAGTATGTGAGAAACTTACCATGCATTAAAATTAATAAACCACTGTAAGCAATATTTCCTGTGAAACTCAAAATAAGAAATGTCTAATTTGAGTCCCCTTTCCTGGACGATCAACATATTTTCTTTCTCTAGGACTGACAAATAATCCTCCTTGATTTAAATTTGATTTAGCTCTGTGTTAATTTCCCATTTTGTGACTAGGAAGAAACTCATGGTTTGTGGGTGGGTGGGGGGATTTGCAAGCTAATCATTGTTCTCCATATTGATCTCCAGGAAAGGAGTACTCTGCAAAGAATGTCTCAGCATTGTGCAGAGTATTGTTAACCCAGAACGATTAACGCAAATGAAAGAAAGAATCCAACTTTAAAAACAGGAGGAAATGGAGGTGTTCCTGAAGACACCAGAAGAACTGCACATGCCAGAGAAAGAACAACTTACTAAACAAATATTTAGAAATCCCCGTGCTCATCCTCCAAGAACATTTGAAAATGCCACCAAGACTCGCCACCAAGTCTTTGCCATACCTTTTGCAGCAGCTTTGCCTGGGAGGACTCAAGGCTGACCTGCAGAGGGCAATCGTTGGACACGAATGATAACAAATGTAGCTGGGGAGATTAGGCTGAGACACGTGGTTCAGACCCCGGACTTCTGCGTAGGTAGGCAGCAGTGCTTAATTAATGGATATTGAAACAAAAGATTGGGGTGGGGGGAATATTTGCCTTTAGGCTTCATTTTCAGTGGCTAATCTGATTCATGACTGTTAAGATTTTTCTAAAAAGATTAACCTAAACTTTCAAGAGACACATCCAGTTAACTCTAACATTATCCTAAACACTTCATTGTTTACGGGAACATTTAAACTTCATCCTTTGGATTCCCCCCCCCCCCTTTTAATCCTCTGCAAATCAAATAGGGCTGAGTAAAAAAAAACGACAAGAATTTTAATTGCTTCAGCAATTGAGAAGAGAAACATGTAGACTTTATATAAGAAGGGCACACTCCCCCCCCCTCCCTCCCCAACAAAGAGAAAAGAAAATCAAGGACCATGTTCCACTTTTTGATAATAAAATTGCAGTTCACTTTCTGTCTGGCTATTGTCTGTTTTTCCGCTGGGTTCCTCTTTACCTTTCAGCACCACCGTGGCGGACAGCGACTTTCTGATTTGCATACCGTTTTCCTGCTTCTCCCTGTGTTTGTTTGTCCGCGGGGGAAAAAATGCGCGTTCACATGGAAATGTATTTGTGCCCTGTGTTTATGAAAAGACTCTTCGGATGAATGCATTACTAGGTTGTGGAAACACAAGCCATTCCCCATTTACAACGCGTTTATTGGAGAGGAGGAAAGAAAACAACAGCAGACTGCTTTATTCCGTCTCACTTTCTTTCTGCATCTTTTATACATTTAGGCGTCCACCCAGGACGGACCGAAAGCCGGAACTCTAGTACCTGTGTGCGCGCGTGTGTGTATGCGCGTGTGTGTATGGGTGTTGTTGGCAGATGGAGTAAATGCAGTCTTAAAACACATGCACATAGGCGCGCGCGTGCACACACAAACACACACACACACACACGGTTCCTTCCCCTCCCTCTTATGTCTCCGTCTCAATAAGAGGGTGGAAAACTCATATTTAATGAATCTTTGTCCAAATTTCAATGAGCAGAAATGTCCTTTCAAAAAAAAAAAAAAAAAAAACCATCTCCCTGGGGTGTTGGCGGAGGGGGGTGGTGGGAAGGGATGAAGGGGGGGGGAGTCTAAAAGTGTGTTGGCATAAAACTGACTTTCCATTGATCCCAGTGAAATTAATAGCGCTGGGTTGCTGAAGACATTGTCTGCATGTATTTTGTTCCGATAGGAGATAACAGAGAGATCTTTTTGTAAAGAAAAAATAAATAATGATATGAATTCCAAGGGATCTTAAATATTTTTAAAAAAAACAGAATCTGAAACAAGCTTATTTGCAGACCTTTATGGTGTGTGTGTGTGTGTGTGTGTGTGTGTGTGCAGGAGAAAGAGGAAGATGAGAGAGAGAGAGAGAGAGAGAGAGAGAGAGAGAGAGCGAGAGAGAGAGAGAGAGAGAGGGAGAGCCAAAAACATTTCACTCGTACGCGCGCGCACACACACACACACACACACACACACACACACACACACACCAGTCCTGTTAAACGGTTCTGCTTGGCACATGTTTGTTTCAGAGAGGGAGGCAGAGAACAGCGAGCCATTTTTCTTAAGCTTGTTTTTGGGACTGCACGTTTACATGGCACCACCCGGCAGTGGTGCCCCCTTTCCCATTGGGAAGTGCCTTATGAAGATTGCACGTCAAATCTTCCTCAATTAATCCACCATTAGCACATTTGGGATCTAGGGCTTGATGGCTTAACAGCAGCAGTTTGAGAAACTATGCGCTGGCCATTCCCAATTAAGCACAGCTCAGAATGAACTCACCAAGATCAACCCTTTCCTGAGCTGTCAGTGACTCCCGTTTTTCTTTATTTTAACATTTGTATGTAGTGGCAGGCGACAGATGGTGTAGATCAGATCGATTTGATTGCATTAGGCGACCCCCCCCCTTTCTCTCTCTCTCTCTCTCTCTCTCCCTTCCTCCCACCTCTTCTCTCTCTCTCTCTCTCTCTCTCTCTCTCTCTCTCTCTCTCTCTCTCTCTCACTCTCTCTCTCTCTCTCTCCCTTCTCCCTCCCACCCCCATCATCACTTCTTTTCTGGAAACCCGCAGCATCTGAGAGGCGATCGCTAGGGACTTGGAGAGCACCAGCATCCGCCGAGGTGGGAAGGCAGCAGAGCACACAAAGCCAGCCAGAGGCGCCGAGGTCTCTTTCCCAGGGCTTGTTAACACTATAATCCGGCGCCAGGAGGGAAGAGAAAAGAAAATCAGCTTTCCACTGCCCAGAGCCTATTTCCCTAGGTCATCAGATGCCACCCTGGGTTTTACACACAGTTGGAGTTCAGCTTGAAACCGGGACTTAAAGGGTAAGCGCCTCAATAGAGGTGGATTTCTGGGAGCTGCATGGGGAGGAAGTGGCGAGGAGTGACCCGGCTCCTGAAAAGGAGGCAGCACTTTAAGCAAGATAAATAATTCTTTTGATTAACCGCCTCCATGCACTTCCATCCTATCCTGTGTGCTTCCAGAGTTCTTATAAGTCCTTAGTACTCGTGATTTCTATTCCTAGCCTTTCTGTTTTGAGTGACAACTCCATATGCAGTGCTCAAGCTTCATTCTTCGTTGCTGACAATGGTTTACGCTTTTTCCCCCTCCTACCCCTGCCGCCCCAAATCGGCACTGAGACGCATTTGACATTTTAAGTGGAAGCTTTCCTTTCCCATTTCGATGACAATCAAGAGCTTTCGGAGGGCTCAATCCCTCCAGTTATTACGGTAGGAGGGAAGGAAGATTCTAATCAACATGGCTTTCGATGAACAAAGGTAGTTAATGCTGAAGCCGAGCGTCGCTCCGGGCACCACGAAGCTGCAAAAAGGTAGAGACGGAGCAACAAAAGCGCCAGAGATGGTTCGTTCTTACCGCGGGTTGGCGTGGAGTGGTGTGTGCGTGAGTGTGTCTGGGGTGAGAGTTGAGGGGTGGGGTGGGGTGGAGAAGGAGCCGACAGTTTAAGCAGGTTTGAATTGAATATGCGCCCAGAGGCAAGCAGTCTGATAGGATGGCGCGTTCTCGTAAGCCATCCTGCCCTGCTGAAGGAGCTACCGCGCTTGTTGGCTTTTAGGGGCTCAGCAGAGCGCTCGCTAGTGCGGCAGGAAAAAGGGAGTCTCCAAGGACGGCGCTGTCCATTCGCCCCGGTGCTGAACTGTGTGCGCGACCATTTTGGTAGGTGCTCTCGGGCTGGAGAGCCATGCCTGGTCATCACCGCTGCATTGAAACGAGGAACCAGGCACGACTGGGGTAAGCAAGTTTGGAAAAGGCACTTTACGAGCACTGGTGCTTTGGCAAAGAGCTGCTTTGGAAACCCGGGGAACAATTGGCAAAGTTCCTCCATAGTCCAGAATCTGGGCTTCTGTGAGCGTCTCTGTCTGTATTTTCTGTTTTTGTTTTATTTTTTGCACCAGGACAATATTACTATCCGGAAAAGTTTGGGTGTTTCCACTTAGCCTTTAGTTCCCTCTGCACTTTCCTTCCTTTTCTTTCTTTCTTTGTTCCCCCCTCCCTCCTCGAAAATATTTCTTTTTTGGGGGGTGGGTTGCTTTCCAAATTCGGCATAAGCGAGAAAACACACGAGTTAACGTTCGCAGATTAGAGAAGCGCGGACTTCTCTCTCGAGCTGTTTGTGTGGATGTGAGATGAAGGGGACAGGCTTGCTCCTATCCTTTTCCCTCCTCGGTTTTAAGCTCTCTCTGGTTAACGTGTCAACCTCCCCGTTTCTAGGAAGCGGAGGGGGGGGGAAGGATCTGCATGAACCGATGAGCTCCCCCCCCCCCCCCAAATAGCTGACATTTTTGTAAGTCAAGCACAGACTTCTTTCTATGGCTGGAAAAGAGAGTGAGCGATGTGGCTGGAAATTGTGAGGAGGGGGGCAAATGTAGAAGTTATTATCTGTGACCTGTGAGTGGTTTTCGATGTTGGGGGAGTGTGTGTTTTTATAGAGATCGTTTGGGCGGTGGAAGTGTTACGTTTGAACAGCATCTCCTTCTGGTTTGGCTGCTTGCAATGAACTGATATTAAGGCAGAAGCGGGCACAACGGTAGAGATCTGGGATGGAATTAATGCTAACATGTTGTGTGATTGTCCCTTGAAATGTGATCTACAAGCTCGACAGTTGTTCAGCTGGTTGGTTAGACAGAGGCGTTGCAATGACTCTTGCTTAAGGGACCAGGGCAGGACCCACACCCAGTTTCTTAGCTGTGCTTCCTTGTATTTGACACACGGAATAGAAACAGCCCGAAGTTAGGGTTCAGTGAGGCTGACTTTCCCCCCTCCCTCCTTTAGGGAGAATGGAACAATGCATTCTTATTTGGGCAGCGACCATAATGGGCTTTACAAACAAAGACTTTTCTACTACGGCCAACCACTCGGGGTCTTGATTGTGGAGAATACAAACCATTTTGGCAATAAAGGCACTGCAAGGAAATAAAAACTTTTTATTTTTAGAAAAAGAAATCTGGGTGGATCCTTTAGAATATGGAGAATTGTAAGAGAGAGAGAGACAGAGAGAGAGACAGAGAGAGGGAGAGATTTTGGGGTGGGGTGGGGTGCTTGGTTAAGCGTGCTCTTTGAAGACACGCTGGCCAGATAGGGAGGCATGGGGAGCACATCTCGGATGTGCCCTCACTCGTTTGACAGGCGATTTCAAAAGCGCTGTCGTATGGAGATACCAAAAGCTCTTAGGGGCACGTGGGGAAAAGGATTTTTTTTTTTTTAAGAAAGGAAAAATGCGCCCTTCATACACACAGTCAGACACGCTCGTCACTCGAAAGGGCTGCTTTCCCGGGAGCTTAGGTTCTGCGAGCAAGGCCTGAAGCAGGGAAGCGCTAGTACTATTCCTCCAACAGCTCCGTGGGAGCTTTTCAGTAAGTGGCAACAGCTGAGCGTTATTTGTTTTCCTCTGAGCCGGGACCTCTCCAAGCGACTCACTGAAATTCTCCCAGGCGTGCCTGGGTTTCATTAATCAGATTTTTCACCTCTCCGCTTCCTCCCCCAGCTCACCTAAGCAAACAAGCTGGGTTACATTTGTGTGCTTAACTCTGCCTCTCTTCTACAGAAAACCGCGCTGGCTGCCGCTCCCAGCCGTTCAAATACAACCTAGGGAGAAATCTCCGGGAGGGAAGCGGATGGCGACCGAACCCGAGAGAAGAAAGTCGGAAGTTGGCCAGGTATGCTGGAGAAGTGAATGGGTCTAACGCGGTTAGGAGGTACGCAGAGGGCTGCATGCGTGGCCGTGGGTTTTTTGTTGTTTTTTGCATGCAGAGGCTGCACTCCCCGTGCTCACTGACGCGTTCTGTGCGGAGATTCGGTCTGCGTGGGTTCCTATGAACTCCCGCGCGGTTGTTGAGTGTGTGCGCGTTGAGTGTGAATGAATGACACGCCGCTGCCACGAGTTTCCGTTCCTCCCGTTCCATCCTAGATGTCCTCCGACGGGAGTAAGCCGTGCACGCTTGTGGCTTTTGGTGGAGAGACATGCTTGGTGCGGCGCACCTGTCAATCCGCGCGGCGCGCGTGTCTTGCCTGACTTCAGCTGCCACGGTCCAGGATGCCCGCATGTGCCTGTGATGTGACGAGGGTCCCCGCGCTTGCCAGGGTCTGACTCCGGCGGCCTGCCCTGCGGACCTCGTGCGGCGTTTGCCTGCCTACGCCTCCTGCGCCTCAGCCGCTCTGCCCCGCCGACCGCTCCCAGGGACTGCCTCGAGCCCACCCTTGACGGCTGCCTCTTCTCCTTTGCCTTGCCAGGCCGTGGGGAGCCCAGCAGCCTTGCATGGATTTGAGATCACCGCTCGCCGGCGCTTCTCTGTTGGATTCTCCTCGTCCTCCTTCCTTTCCTACGGGCCACGGGACGTACAGTTGTGGATTTATTGCCGCGGTGCGTGCAGCTTCAACCGCCTCTTCGCCGCTGCCGCCGCCTCTTCCTCCTCCTCCTCTTCCTCCTCCGCCGCCGCCAGCACCACCATCACCAGCAGCCTTCTGACTCTCTTCGGTGACGGGTATTCTTGGGTGGATAATACGGATTACGTTGTTATTGCTTAAGAATACGCGTAGTCGAGGAGAGTACTCGCGGCAGGCGGGGGCGACCGCCCCCCCCCCCATTGGTTCCTTACACGGCTCTAGTTGCCAAGGTAGCGCATCGTTTTCTCTTCTTTTCTTTTTCTTTTGCTCCTCTTCTCCTCTTTTTGTGGTACCTCGCAACCTCCGGCTGTATACGATCTGTCCCCCCACCCGCCACCTCTCAACCGGGGCGGGGTTGTCTCATTGCAGCTTCCCACTCCAAGACTGCGGAGAAGGGAGGGGGGGGAATGCCTGCGAAGTCCTGCCGTTCTGCATTTGCCTGGTCTACTCGCTTAATGCGGATTATATCGAACCCCAGATCAATGGGGTACAATCAGAGCGGAATGCTTCCACGCCTTGCCAAGGTGGGGGGGAGTCTAATCTGCGTTAAGCGATGGGGAGGGTAGAAGCTGGCGGCCACAGCAATTTGTCTGAGTAAACGAATGGCAGAGTGGAAGGTGGTGATTTGAGTACATGTGAACCGAAGGTGGAAATTGAAGTAGATCTCAGCGAGGACTAGCGGACTAAAGTGTTCCCACTGTAATCTCTAGGTTAACTATATCCTGGTTACCAACCCCGCTTACTACGATTGTTCTTGCTCTATCTCTGCATTTTGATTTTGGATGAGGGATTGGGGGGGTGGGCGGTGGGGGAGGCAGTATGTTGGCTGAGAGCAAAGCATAAGTGAGCGCGGGCGACCTCCTTTGGATTTTGGCACCCCTTGTCACCTGTCCATCTCTATTTGATTTAGCCCTGGTGCTCGGGGGGCGCCCCTCTGCTTCCCATCAAAAGAAGCTGGAGATCCGACCAGCTGTTCCCCTACATTTCTGTTGGGTTTGAGTAATGGATCTTAAATATATTAACTTGGGAGCAAGACCAATGGACTTGAAAGGAAGTTATTATATGCCTAGACTGTGTGTGTTTGCCGAGAAATAAAGCCAAGTGTATTCACCAACAAGCTTTATTCAGAAGCTTTTCCGAACACATTTATTGGGAAGTAAATCTTGTTGAGTAAGGCGTCCCAGGAAGAATTGGGGTTGCGGCCGTACTGGAAACAGACCCATAGCTTAACCATAGGCAACCAGCTCTTTTGAGTCAAGGAGCCCCAATCGCTCTTTTGTACGGCGCTTTATAAATCAACTTCATTTACTGAGGTGGGGAAGAGGAGTCATTTTCATCTTTCGCCTTTCTGGGACACGTAACTTTCAAGTTGAGACTGCAACTTGGCGGAAGCATCTTTACAAGCGCTGCTGCTTTCCTTTCTCGCCGAAGATGACTATGTGAAAGGGAGACACAAAGACGCGTGTGATTGGGGCAAAGGATCCGGGCTCCCCCTCCCTCCCCCGCATTCTGAGCACAGGGCATGGCAAGCGAGGGAGGGGGGTCTCTTAGAAAGCCCCAAGTTTACAAGGCGCTTTCGCCAAGTTTATAAGGCGCTTTCTCCAAGTTTATAAGGCGCTTTCAAGGAGGAGAAAGACAGCAGGGGAAGATTGATTCCAAAGTGAAAGAGCAAAGGAAGGCATTTCACTTCGTGCCCAGCCTTTCCTGTTGAAAACATTTTTTTTTTAAAGCAATCGCTTAAGACAAGGTCCCACGAGGCAAGCCTTGGCACCAATAGCCATTTTTAAATCGCAGCGCCGAATAAATTCCAGATTCATTTGCATCACTTCAGACAGAAGCGCAGTTTTTCAAGGGGGGTGGGAAGAAAGAAGGGGTGGGGGAAGAAAAGGAGGGAAGGGGAGAGAGATTGGGGAGAATGGAAGAATGTTGAGAGAATGGGCCCGTCGTTTCCCTTCTGATAACAGTCTCCGGATTATCTTTTTAACCAGATCTTAGGCAAGGCAGATTTCTCCCATGGATTAAAATTTACAGCTCCACAAGTGCTGTACAAGCCCGTCCGGTCTCTCTTCAGATTCTTAAAATGAGAGGTAGAAGAAAAAAGAAAAGAATGAACGATTGAGCTGTCTCCCAAACTTTCCGCAGCAATTTCAGATTATTTTTTTTCCCCGTGGAAAAGAAAACCCTTTCCCTTAAGCGTCCCCATACACACGCCTATTCGCAATTGATAGGGTATGCAATATACCATATTGCCCTTTTTTAAAAAAAGTTGCCTGCGCCGGCGCCTCTTCTCTGGCCTTGCCCTTCAGACAGGGCGAGGTGCAGCCTTGGCGAAATCGGCCCGTAGCCGGGAGAACCAGGCACACACGACGACGACACGTCGGTTTTAAAGAGCTTCAGGACCGCCGCTGCGATTTTTAACCGGCACATGGCCTGCCTGTACGTCAATTCCGCCCCAGGGTTTGGAGAATGGCGTAGGCCCACTGAAGTTGAGCCGTGGCCTAAAGTTTCCCAGGATGGAAACGCCTTTCTTTAGCGGGACGCTTCAGTGAATGGGAGAGGGTGTATTTCCTGAATGCAGAGAAAACAAATAGTTTGAAAAGCCAGGGGAAGGCACAACTGATTGCCCCAATAATAGAATTTAATCAAATTGTGACTTAAAGGTCAAGAAACAGAGAGTAGGCAAAACTGATGGAGAACCAACAAAAGGGTCCCCCCCCCCACTATGCATGATTTGATTTATATTTATCTGACCTTGTGGACATTGAAGATATAATGCTGACTTTACCCAATCCTCATCCTCTTTGCTTGTGTAGTGATTGGTGATATAGAGTGGATTGACTGATCTTTATCCAATGGAGCCAAACTCCTATAATCAAAGCCAGCTCTACTAATCACTAGGAGCAGGTTAAGCTTAATACAGCAGATCTTGGGCCCTGGGGGTGTCTAATTTCCCTTGAGAGATGGGGCCACCGATGGAAGAAGCTGGAATGCTTGGAGTTCATTATTGGCTGAGATACTTAAAAGTTAGCTTTATTGTAGGAATCCTTGCTCATCCCCCTTCACCTGTGTGCATGTATATGTGTGTGTGTGAGTGTGTGTGTGTGTTTCACAGCTTCAGGATCAGATGCAATTACATATCCCAAGACCACAAGAAAGACTTCAGAATTGAATCCAGAATATTCTTAGCTAAATGTCAGAGAAGATGCTAATGAAAGCTCAAAGTGAGCATTTGAATTTATAAAGCACCAATTTATAAAGTTGGCAAGGCAGAACATCCTAATAATGAACGCTGGGAGTGGCTGGATGTCAGCAGCCTCCAAAGAGGCTTGAAGAACCAGAACTCTTGGCTAAGGGATGTTGCCTTTTTGTTCTGGTTGATGGGGGGGTTTCTTCTTGAATCCTGTGAATTCATTCAAACCCTCTCTCCCTCTTGTGATTTTGTATTTCAATTGAAGGATAGTGTGCTTTTGAAGTCCTTAAAGTTGTCAAAACACTGAACTATGCAACTGAACATCCACTGAACTATCTACCCTTGGGTTCGTTTAAAGTTGGCAACTAAGGTGGACTGGGTTAGCCCCACCCTCAAGGAAAAAATGCCCCCCCCTTTTAGGCACAGTACATTAGGTGGCTTTAGAATAGCGTTCCATTTCTTTCATCAGCCTAGAAACCCACCATTTGAGGAGCAGACAGGGAAATAATTGATAATCCAGGGCTCTGTTAGTATGGAGGTCATCTGGGTTTATTTTTTCTTTTGCTGTTTTTACATAACTGTCCTAAAAAAGTTTACAAATGAATATAAGATGCCAGCATACCTCTGATTAACAGATGTTGCTGAACATCAGGAGAATGCAATTGCCATTGAACCTGCTTTGTAATGTTTTTCAGTGGCATCTGCCGTAGAGAAAGAATACTGGACACAATGGACTCTGGACAGCTCTTATATTTATGGCTTGGTTTAGAATATTTATAGCTTCTCCTAGTTGTGGAAATCTATCAAGCGGATATAAAAATATAAACTGTAAAATGTTAGCAGGGAAACACAAGATATTTTTTCCCCATTCGTGTATAGTACCACTAGGACTATTCGTATTATGTCTCAATGTGCATGACATTGAGAAAGAAACATCAGATTCCTCAATTCAAGATGTTTCCCTTCTAAGGGTCATTTGCCCCACTAGTGACTTATTGTGAATTCCGTAGTTATCCAGTCATCGTTCTGCCAAAGTAGCAGTAATGAGGACAAGCTTTATATCATTTCAATGATGGCTGGATAAAGCTATGAATACACTATGAGTTGCTACTAAGGAAATGGGATAAATCTTGACAACAGGAAAAAAAAAGATTCAAAACATCAAGGGTTAAATGAAAGCAATTTCCATTAGATACTGAGTGCTAGTTACAGTTAACATTCTTCATGATAAGCATACACACAAAAACCATATAAGAAATAGAAGGAGGTTCTGCTTGATTAAGTTGCAGCCACAAGAATTTATATTGTCATCGCTTAAAAACTGGATGAGCTGGTGCTCCTAGTCAAGTGTAAATAGTCAGTTTCTTTCTTTCTTTTCCATGGAATCCGAGCAATAAAAGACAGAAGAACACACAGGCTGGATTCCCACCAGGTGTTTGATTATTTTAGGTGGGTAGTTTGTGGTTGAATATATTGCAGCAAACTCAGACACTGCCTTCGCATGTTGTGTGAACCTGGTTCCCATTTGAAGACATAAAATGGTGACTTTTATGTTTGGGTATGTACCTTATGTGAACACAGCAATTGTGTTTTGGTTAACCCTAGATAGGGTTTCAAAGCTTCAAGTTCAAATGCAAAGAAAACTGGGTAGGGTTAATGATGTTGTGTAGACATGACCATGCTGTTGAGAAGGAGGGCAAAGACCCATGGACCACACCCTACACTCTCAATTTAACTGTAGCTAGAGGAGAATTATCATGGACACTTCTCCCTTTTTGCTCTCACTACCTTGAAATTATTATTATTCCTACTCCTAGTATTATTATTATTATACAATTGTATCACAGCGGCCAGTTGTTTCACCGGATTTGGCATTGGTTACTAGTCGGGCCCCACCCAGGGGCCTAGGACGTCGTAACGTATTTTTGTAATATGCGTGCAGATCCAATTATTATTATTATTATTATTATTATTATTATTATTATTATTATTATCCATTAATAATATAATATATGTCTATTTTTTACTAATATTTTCCTGGAATTTTTTTTAAATACACAAACGTCATGGATACATATTTGTTTTAATTTTGTCTGGATGGAATGATGCAGCATTTAAAAATATACAAGGAAGAAAAAAGAATCAGTGGTAACCAGTTGTGGCAGCCTATATAGAAGACTGGGTTAAATAAATTAGCTTCTTTTCTTCTTTTCAGATCCAGATATCTGGATCTGAATAATTACCTGAATTGCGTTTCATAATTTCAAAGAGATCCTTTAGCTCTGCTTCCTTTCATTGTTGCCCAGATTTATGTAGTCAGTTCAAAGCCTTCTCTTCTCTAAAATATCTTTGAAAAGAGTAATGATGATCTTGGAAAAAAGAGTCTCTCTTTTTTCTTGCCCATCAGAAAGTGTGAACTAGCAAAGCAGACCCCTTTTTATGTTTCTGAAGAGAAACCTTTCTGTTTTGTATTCCATTATGACTGCAATACGGTTTCCTTTTTCCTTTCCTGTGATCTTAATGTTCCTTCTTCAATGACTTGATTAAAGAACTCTTTTTTTAAAAAAATAATATCCATTTTACATTTTACATTTTTTTTTAACCTTTTCTTAATGTTGGCAATTTTAATCCAAACCACCATTATATCAGGGAATCTTACATATGTCTATCCAGTTGCCTTGTTAAGTGCAATAGGACTTCGATCCAGGACTTATGCTTTAAGGCAGTGTTTCTCAACTTTGGCAACTTGAAGTCCTGTGGACTTCAACTCCCAGAATTCCCCAGCCAGCTATGCTGGCTGGGGGATTCTGGGAGTTGAAGTCCACAGGACTTCAAGTTGTCAAGGTTGAGAAACACTGCTTTAAGGCTAAGCCATTTGGTCAACAATATTCCTCAAGACTTGCACAAATAAAAAAAAAAAACTAAAGAAAATTCCAGGCAGTTTCAAAAAAATCTAAATCAAATTTCGATGTGATCAAATCTGTAGAATGTACCAGAAAGGTTTTCTTTGATTAATTTTCTTTGCTCTGTGTCAATCTTAATGGGTTTATGGATTTTTGGGGCTATGGATGTCTTCATTTTGGTTAAACATTGCTTTCAACCTGTATTCCTGCTTTTTTTTAAGTTTGGTTATTCACTGGAATGTTAACAACTGCCCCAGTAGAGGGATGATGATGATGATGATGATGATGATGATGATGATGATGATGATGATGATGGTGGTGGAGGTAGTGGTGGTGGTAGTTATGATATAATGATAATGTCCGGTGCATTTCAATATCTTTAAACACAATCTCTGTCAAAATTAACATTTTGATGATCCTGGGTTTCTTTCTTCTTCTGGCATTTTGCTTTATATGAACAGACATATATGATTTGCTCAGAAATACAGAGTGTTCAGAACCACTTCATGTTGCAAAGGTAGCAACTAGTACAGGTAAACCTTGACTTAGGGCCACAATTGAGCCCAAAATTTCCACTGTTAAGTGAGGCATTTGTTAAGTTAGCTTTGCCTCATTTTTATGACCTTTCTTGCCACAGCTGTTAAGTGAATCACTGCAGCTGATAATTTAGTAACCCATTTGTTAAGTGAATCTGGCTTCCCCATTGACTTTGCTTGTCTGAAAGTCGGCAAAAGGTAATCACATGACATTGGGACACAGCAGCGGTCATAAATATGAACCAGTTGCCAAGCATCTGAATTTTGATCCCATGAGGATGCTGCAAAACAGGTCATAACTGTGAAAAACAGTTATAAGTCCCCTTTTTCAGCGCCGTCGTGAACTTTGTATGGTCACTCAACAAACTGTTGTAAGTCGAGGGCTACCTATATCTTCGCGGTGGGATAATGTAACAATTGCTCTTAGCAAATTGCCTAGCCTCTTCTGGGATCCAACATCTAGATCTAGTACTAAACTCGGAAAATCTCTCAGGAATCCAGAACTTCTTTATGCAAATTACTTCTGCACAAAAATATTTGTGACTATGCAAATGGTGTTTATGGATTGTACGTTTGTGCCCAATAACTCTTGTGAGGAAGATTGGAAAGACAAAAAAAGTTGCCAGCTGACAGCTGAGGGAGGATCTGATCTGCTGTGATCTCCAAGTTTGAGACCAATTCGCACATTTATCAATGCCCAAGATTCAAATCACAGAATGATTTAGCAATTGTGTTTCTTATTGGAGGAGATAGTAAGAACCCAGTGAAAGTACAATGGAACAATGTTACTTTAACTGCTAGCAATCTAATGATGGCAATTAAAATTTAATTTACTGTGGAACAACAACAAAATGAAGCCAGCTATTGGTACTTGAGGAATGCACTGTCCTTAACAGACATTCACTGGGATTTAGTAGAACAGGTTTTACTTTGTTTTACTTGAGGTGTAGAAGTACGCTTTATTGCCCTTGTGTTGTATTCTTTGCTTCTTAGATTCGTATTTTGAGGTTTCTCAAGGAGTTCAAGGTGTCCTTAATGGCACCCACTTCTCCATGTTTTCCCAAACTGATAACATTGTCAGAAAAGTTAAGCTAAGACAGAATGGTCCTAAATCATCCAGTGAACCTCCATCATTGATGATGAACTTGAACATGAGTTTCCCCAGTCCTGGTCTAATACCCTTAACCACGATGACTTATATTTTAAGAGACATGAAAGACAAACGCTCACAAAAAGAAGCCTGGAGTATCTTCATGGCTCCAATTTTCGTGGCTATTTGTATGAACCTAGCCAGCATACTAGGTAGTCCTTGCCTTATGGCCACAACTGAGCCCAATGCTTTTGTGAGACATTTGTTAAGTGAGCTTTGACCCATTTTAAAACCTTTCCTGCTGCGGTTGTTAAGTGAATCACCGCTGTTGTTAAGTGAATAGCAATAGCAATAGCAGACTTATTAGACTTATATACCGCTTCATAGGGCTTTCAGCCCTCTCTAAGCGGTTTACAGAGTCAGCATATTGCCCCCAACAACAATCCGGGTCTTCATTTTACCCATCTCGGAAGGATGGAAGGCTGAGTCAACCCTGAGCCGGTGAGATTTGAACAGCTGAACTGCAGAACTGCAGTCAGCTGAAGTAGCCTGCAGTGCTGCATTTAACCACTGTGCCACTTCGGCTCCTGAATCTCGATTCCCCATTGACTCTGCTTGTCAGAAGGCCACAAATGGAGATTACATGACCGTGGGACAATGCAACCGTCATAAATACAGGCCAGTGGCCGAGTGTCCAAATTTTGATCACGTGACCACGGGCACGCTGCAATAGTCGCAAAAAATTGTCATAAGTCGCTATTTTCAGTACCGTTGTAACTTCAGATGGTCACTTAACAAATGGTTGTAAGTTGAGAAATATCTATATATCCTGAGTCTGTCAATAGGAAGTAACCTGTTATTATCCCAACTAAAATACTAAGAACCACAGATTTTAAGGAAACCTATATTGCAGTGATAAAATACATTAAAATTCCTTATTCTACTGTAAACACCATGCCAGTCTGAATAGCACAAATTCTTTTCCAGAGTAGGGAAATATATTGATGATCCAGTAGTCCCAAGCAACTTAAATTCTCAACCTTTCAATAATTGTTATTTCTACCAACTGCTACCCACGACTTTTCCCCCCCAAAAGAAACAGTGGAATAAGTGGCATATTTAGTGTGCCATGATATATTTGTAACAAGGGTTAGGGTGTGGCTGATCCATTTATTTCAAACTCATGTACGAGAATTCAAAGCTAGATCTCTTGAGTTCATTTTACCTTCTCCCTAAAGGAGGATGTTCATGAGTCAAGAAAGCCATTTTGGATCATTTATTGGATAGGATTAATTAGAAAACAAGGTTATGAGTCAACTCTCAAAATGCATGATTCATGATCCCAAGTTCAATTTTGCAATTGTTCAAGGTGGAGAGGGAAGGGAGGGGGGGGGGAGAATAGATTTTGGTGATGATGTTTCCAAATAACAATAATGTAGACCTCTTCATCTTAAAGAGCCGAGGTGGCGCAGTGGTTAGGGTGCAATACTGCAGGCCACTTCAGCTGACTGTTATCTGCAGTTCAGCGGTTCTAATCTCACCGGCTCAGGGTTGACTCAGCCTTCCATCCTTCCGAGGTGGGTAAAATGAGGACCCAGATTGTTGTTGGGGGCAATATGCTGACTCTGTAAACCGCTTAGAGAGGGCTGAAAGCCCTATGAAGCGGTATATAAGTCTAACTGCTATTGCTATTGCTATTAAAGAAAAAACAACATGGAAATGTTCCCATTCCTTTCTTTCTTCTCACCCAATTTCCAGAAGATCCACTTTCTACCTAAGCATCTCCAAATTAAGGTGCTGCACTTTAAACATGGGAAATTATTTTATTGTCCTCATGTTATTAATAGGAAGCTTATCTAAAGTTTTAACCTTATTAATTAAAGAATAAACATCCCAATTTACCTCTAAAGAACACTGTAAAACTGAAGAATAATTTTGAAAAAAAGAGCAATGTTTATAGTTCATGTCTCCTTCAAAATATTGTTTATTGGGATGCTTCGATCAGCATATCTGTAGTTTTAGATTTGAATGCTACACATGCTGAATTGGGTGAGTGCCCTGGTAAGGCTTCATTTTGAATAAAAATGGATTGCTCTGTTTGGCAAAATAAGCAGCCTTTTATAATATATACATATCAATTAGAAGGCTACAGCCAACCCTTTCTATTACACACAAGACTGGTTCCATTTATGATGAACATTTTTTAAAAAAAAATATATTCCTCCCTACATAGAACTACAGTCTTTCTTCTCTAATGCCTATGAACACGGTTTAAATGGAAGTAGTTTCATTTACTCATTAGATCCTGCCAGCGCTTAGGAGCTTTTTCTTAATATAGTACTGGGTGTGACCCTCCCGATACAATATATGATTCTATCTCCAAGGCTAAGCATCCCTATTAATCTTTGATTTTAGTCTTGGAAATTCTGCTTAAAGTGCATGTTTGTATAGTAAAGCATGGGGTGGGGGGAACAATTCCATAAGGCAACGAATTTCTGTATGGAAAGGAGATCTTGTCATAATAAGGAACAGCAGCATCTATTGTTAAATATTGGCAGAAACCGTCCTTTTGTAATTTTACAGTTGGAGTGCATTTCAGTGGAAACTGAGCCGTCTGCTTTATGACAAATTAGCCTGATGAGCTTGCCAAGAAAGCTGCATGGACTCGTTCCTGCAGTCACATGAGTTAGGGTGGATCGTAACATTACCACTACTGTCCACAATAAAGCAACCTCGGACTAAACGTGGCAACTGGTTTATCCTTAAGAACAGGTTGCTCCCAGCTTGTTCTGTTCCACTATATATTTTTTAAAATTTCAGCATCCTTCTCTCTGACGTAGGCGAAGGCTGCAAAATCAGACCACGGTCTCTAGATCAATGGGCTCCCTTGTTTCAAGTGTTAAGTATGCTATGAGAGCCAAGGTGGTGCAGTGGTTAAATGCAGCACTGCAGGCTACTTCAGCTGACTGCAGTTCTGCAGTTCGGCTGTTCAAATCTCACCGGCTCAAGGTTGACTCAGCCTTCCATCCTTCCGAGGTGGGTGAAATGAGGACCCAGATTGTTGTTGGGGGCAATATGCTGACTCTGTAAACAGCTTAGAGAGGGCTGAAAGCCCTATGAAACGGTATATAAGTCTAACTGCTATTGCTATTGCTATGGGTTGGCGCAAAGGCAGTATTTTACTTTGGGGCGGGGGGGGGGGAAATCTGATAGTCCTTTCAGTTGATTGCAAAAGGGAAATATTTAGCTGGAAACAAATGCTTACATTCTGATTTTGTACAGAAGCCCATTTCGGTAATAAACTGTTCCTGACACAGACAAGGGGTCAGTAATTTTTCTTCGTAGGTGGAGGGTGGGGGGTGGAAGGAGAAAGGACAAGCCACTATCTCCTTCCATGCCTGTATTGTTTATTACATGGCAAACAAACAAAAACAGAGCGGCCTCTATGTCAAATGCCCATAAAACACACACTTGCGGTTTTGTAACGGCTAACATCTGATACCTAATCGTGCAGGTTTGATTGCAGTTCTCTGCACATTTTCTCGAGAAGCAATCCCATTAAGCTCTTGCTCTAAATTTATTCTGGTTCTGGTTCAGGGTAAGTGTGCAAAGGGTTGGGTTGTATTTTGAGAAAACCAAGGACAAGGGTGCCCTTCAAATTCATTGTGGAATGTTGTTCTCTTTTTCCAAAGGGAACATTTGGTTTGTTAAATCCAATTTCCCTTTACTATATTCAATAAAGCTGGCAGAAATATCATGAAAGCCAACTATTTATTTCTTAATATATCCATCCATTTCCAATTCTATTGAAAAATGAATTCGGATAAGAATTGTTCAAAGGAACCTTGAGAAGTAGAAGTGGAATTATAACATTCAAAACAACAAAATGTTACAATGATTGGGAATTGTTATTAAGGGCAAAGATATATTTCATACTATACATTGCTAATCTAAAACTTCTGTCTATGTTCTATGATTTCCTTAATAAGAACCCATTCATACAGTCAAATTTCTGATTATCTTGGTGTCACCTTTGGCCTTTCAAATAAATGAGAAATTGTTCACATACAGTATTTAAGATGTACGCATAGGATTTCAATATAAAGGATGAAGAAACTAATTGATGTTTCAGAATGCCTTTCATCTAATTATTAAAGACTCAACATAAGCTGTATTTTTCAAGAATGGATCTAAATTAACTTATTTTGCATTGTGTGAAATGGCCTTCTCGTTAGCCCATGTTTAAAGTAGATTCCCCTTTGAGGCAGTAGAAGACTTGATTGAACTGAGGAAGATGTAATAAAGGAGATGGTCACTGAGGATGGACTTATTTCAAATAAAACAAAGGTATAGAAAGAATTTGTGCAGCCTAATTTATGTACTTTAGACAAAAATAAGACTGCAGTTTTCCCCCTCAAACATAGTTGTGTATTACATCAAAGTATCAGCTATGGAAGAATTGAAGTTGTAAGGTCCTCCTTTACCAATAGATTTTAAATAAAATATTCTTGGGGAAAATTAGTATAACTTCAAGATTTTATAGATTTTTCTTCATCATCTGTTTAGAAAGTGTGTTAGAAATTCCATTTCTAATGTTGCAGATTGCTGCCATATATCAAAGATTAGCCCGGATGTGTAAATATGATACTTCAGTCTGTTTTATCTCAAGCCTTATTTGAAATAAAACTGAAATGAGTTTTCTTGGAAGCAATTATCAATTTCGGATAAAAATTGCAGTTATGATTCTGGCGTTTGTATATCATACAATTGTACAATTTTGTTGGCGTCAAACAATTGAAAACTACTCTCTACATATAAATGATGAGGCTATAACTGAAGTTCATAATCCACTGTTTAATATTCAGAAACTGCTCAGGCTACGGGAATCACTGATAGCCATGTTGTTTCTTTAGATCACAAGGCAAGCTTTAAGAATCTTCTAGAGTCTGCTAATGAAATGCTTGGAAAACAACATGAGTCAGGAAACAAGATGTCATCATGGCTTTTTAATAATTGTAACAAGAATATCAAGTGCCATCTAGTGTTTGCCTTCAGTAATGACAGTATCCATGTCTCTCATTTCTCCACTTTAGGGGAATATTTGGTAGTTAAGGTATTCTGTTGTTCATTTCTACCCTTGAAGGCTTCTAAGTGTCATGTCGGGAAAAAGCAATGATCTGAGTTTTAATTGTTATTAATTTTGTAAAACAAAATCTTCATAGATTATATTAGGTTTTTAAGTTCTAGATTGGTTTTTAATGATATGTTACCGGTTAAGCAGGTTGTCAGTTGTTACTAGCAGTTTTGAGTTTGGTCCCATTGAATATATTTTGGATGTCCATTTTGTTTCATTCTATTGTATTGAGATCATGTGCCTTTTCTCTATCAACTTTGGGGCTAAATGTGGCAATTCTAACCCTTCTTAGTTCAATAATCTGATACTACCTACAAAGCCCTCCATGGTAGTGGATCTGGGTACTTGAGAGACCGCCTCCTGCCAATTACCTCCTTGCGACCTATTAGATCACACAGATTAGGCCTCCTCCGAGTCCCATCCGCCAGTCAGTGTCGACTGGCAACTACGCGGAGGAGAGCCTTTTCAGTAGTAGCTCCGACCCTTTGGAACGATCTCCCCGTGGAGATTCGTACACTCACCACCCTCCAGACCTTCCGCACAGCCCTCAAGATCTGGCTATCCCGTCAGGCCTGGGGTTAAAGATTATAATCCGTCCCCTCCCGAATGATGAATGAATGTTGCTTCTATTTTTAATTACGTATTGTCTTTATATGTCATTGTGTGTACTCCCTTCCCTATACGTTGTAAGCCGCCCTGAGTCCCCTCAGGGAAAAGGGTGGCCTATAAATAAATTTATCTACATCTACATCTACATCTACTAAATACAGTTTTCCCAGTACATAAATCTTCTGTTGTGTTAGAAAGGTACTTAGAATTGTCTTCCAAGTGGATGCTGGTTTCTCCCCCACCCGCTGCAATAAATTGATACATTTAAGACCCCTTCCCTGTCTTAAACGTATCAAGAAACTATTGATGATGCTGATTTCTAAATTTTTTTTTTTTGAAAAAGCAACTTTTGAGTCATTTCGTTTCAAGATATTCTTGAGTGTAATTTACACTAATGTGACAATATTTGTATAATGCCTGGAATAATTTCTCTAGCCATAAATTGTATTAGATATTTACATGGAATGGCAGAACAAACTGAAGAATTCAGCTATGTAGTAACAGGGCAGCAGAGAATACGAGGAAAGAGTAATAATACCTCAAAGCATTTGGAATAGTGGTCACAAAACTGAACGGTATGATTAAGTTTTCTTTCTTTTTCTTCCACAGTAGATCTAGGGTAAAATTTTTACTGATTCTTTCAGTGTTAGCCTATGATTATTTGTGCTTCTGTCATTTTGCAAGTTTGCATTATTACAGTTTGATGATTTGGTTGGAAATGACAGGAGTTGATGTCCAATATTTATAAAGAATAATTAACTGATGGGAGACTAACTTTAATCTCTATCTCTATCTCTATTTCTCTATGTCTGTCTGTCTGTCTGTCTGTCTGTCATCTATCTATCTATCTATCATCTATCTATCTATCTATCTATCTATCTATCTATCTATCTATCTATCTATCTATCTATCTCTAAACAAGATTAAGGATGACTTTCTTACTAGGTTGTGCTAACATAATACAATATTTTTATTATGAGACCTTCCACTCAATTATCTGTCAGTACTTTAAAGCCACATCTGCGGCATAGCTAAGAACTTTAGGCCAACTTGATTTTAATTAGTGTATGGATTTGTGAAGTTCTATATTTCCATGAATAGCAATTTGGAGCTTATAAAGTATGGCCAATCTTTCTTTGTGAGTATTCACACTTTCTTTAATTGTGAGTATTCATATCAAATTGTCTCCTGTTTCCTACCGTTTATTTGACTGTCTCATTGGCAAATGGCATAATGCTTGTTCTGAATCATCTTTTAAGGTAACCAAGATATTATGAGCTGCTCTGAGCCTGGGAAAGAGAATTTGCAAAATACTGGAAGAGCAAGCAGATTATCTGAACATTTCCCCCTTTATGATGAAAACGGATAGTCACTTCCCCAGTGCATCAATAAGCAGTTAGCAAGAGGATCAAAAAAATATATATGTCGCTTTAATGAACCTTGAGATAAATTGGGTTATAAAGTTACCCTGTCCAGCTGCTAATATTTCTGTAACCCAATTCCCTTTGCACCATTCCATTAATTTAGTTAAGGAAGATGCTATAAGAATCTTGGTTTTGTTGTAAATGTTTGCTAGAAGTTCAAACAAGGAGTTATACTCTGTAAGAAGACTTAGCAGAAGTGTAAATATAGTGTATCTGTGAGATTACATCTCCAGACCCTCGCCAGTGCACTTGCAATGATTAGGTCATGTAGCAATAGCAATAGCAGTTAGACTTATATACCGCTTCATAGGGCTTCCAGCCCTCTCTAAGCGGTTTACAGAGTCAGCATATCGCCCCCACAGTCTGGGTCCTCATTTCACCCACCTCGGAAGGATGGAAGGCTGAGTCAACCTTGAGCCGGTGAGATTTGAACTGCAGATAAGAGTCAGCTGAAGTGGCCTGCAGTACTGCACCCTAACCACTGCGCCACCTCGGCACTTTTATAGATAACATATGTAAAACATTTATAGATTGAAATTTGAGATTGAAATTTATTTGTATGCCGCCCTTTTCCCTGGGGGGACTCAGGGCGGCTCACAATCCAAAAGGGAAGGGGGGAAACAAAGTTTTTACATATAGACAATATGTAATTAAAACACAACATTCATACCATTCGGGCGGGTTACAATCTTAGCCCCAGGCCTGACGGGATAGCCAGATTCTGAGGGCTGTGCGGAAGGTCTGGAGGATGGTGAGGGTACGAATCTCCACGGGGAGATCATTCCATAGGGTCGGAGCTGCCACCGAGAAGGCTCTCCTCCGCGTAGTTGCCAGTCGGCCATGACCAGCAGATGGAACTCGGATACATAGATATGTAAAGGGAGATATGGAGTTTGGGCATAATTTTACCTATTTAATAATTGCTTGCATTGGTACTGAGTCTGTGGTTTTGATATCAAAATATATCTTTGCTACTGTAAAATTTCTTTGGAAAGTATTATAAATATTTATCTGGTTCATCATTCCCAATAGGGTTGGTTAGCGTTTGGGGGGCATTTACTTCCATTGGGCAATACGTTTACTCATTTTATATTTTCCCTTCGTTCAGCTTGAGTCTAGATTCAAGCTTCCCATTTCAGACAATGCAGTGGTGGGTTTCAAATAATTTAACAAACGTTTCTCTGCCCTAATGACCATCTGGGTAGGCAGGGCTCGGTGGTCATGTGAGTGGGTGGGCGTGGCCAACTCAAGGTCACTCAGGTCGATGGGCACTTCGCCTTAGCTGTTACTACATAATAAGGGTTAACCAGAGAGGCAGTTTCTGTAAGCAGGGCAATAAAGATTAGACTAGAAACAACACTAGAATGTTTCCTTCCTGCCTTCCTTACAGGATTAGCCCTGTAAAGTGGGAAAAAGCAAAAGGAGATTTCTTCCAACAATCGGTTCTCTGAACTACTTAGAAAGTTACCAACCGGTTCTCCTGAATAGGTGCGAACTGGCTGAATCCCACCACTGATAAGCTGCCATGATATGCCTAGGATGTTGTTGATCAATTAAGATAATACTCCTTTATAATTCTGAGGAGTTCTGTAGTTTTCCTTGGAACATTAATGACAATGCAGAAGACAAAATAATCCAAGAGACATGATAAATACAGGTAGTCCTCAATTTACAACGCTTCATTTATTGACTATTTGAAGTTACAATGGCACTGAGAAAAGTGACTGATGACCGATTCCCCACATTTATGACCATTGCAGCATCCCCATGGTCACGTGATCAAAATTCAGATTCTTGGCAACTGACTCATATTTATGACGGTGGCAATATCACGGGGTCATGTGATCACCTTTTGCGACCTTCTAACAAGCAAAGTTAATGGGGAAGCCAGATTCACGTGTAACTAACTTAATAACTGCAGTGATTCATTTAACAGCTGTGGCAAGAAAGGTTGTAAAACGGGGCAAAACTCACTTAACAAATGTTTCGCTTAGCAACAGGAATTTCGGGCCCAATTGTGGTCATGAGTCAAGGACTACATGTGAATTTAATTTAGAGGTATGGCTGGGCCAAAAGATTTAATAAATGGTTTTCAATACTTTTTTTTAAAGCTCTTATTTTATGTGAAAATCTTTCAGAGTAAGAAAGAAAGATGTCCTCAAACCGCAGTTTCATTAAACTTCTAAAGATCTATTGAGAATTTTTGTCCATCCCAGCAGTATTTTTCTTGATGATTGAATCTTGAAAATAATTGGTAGAAACCATCATTTGCAGCAACCATCAAATGATGTTCTTAATTAGGCTACGCTTCTTCAAAATATTTTTATTTCGCTGCATAAGGACTCGTAGTTTTAAATGCTTTTTCTATCACTTTGCATTGTTTCCAATCACTCGTTCCATTGGCTTTACAATAGATTGTACAGATTCTAATTTTCTGCCTACACGGCAAATATCACTGTGTTGGGTGACAGAATCCAAGACAAGATAAGATATCCTCTGAGCTATATCAAGTAGTCTCTACATTATTGAATTGGGCAGGGGATTTTTTGTGTATGTGTCTGTCTCTCTTGGTATGTATTTTTTTCCCCTCAGAAATAGCAAATATCAACTTCTGATTTTACTTGGAGGTTAATGTTCTACAAAATCCCCCCCCCCCCCGGCCTTTCCAGAAATGATCACACTTTACAAAGCATCAAAAAAAAACAGATTGCTAAGTAAACAAGGTTTTAATAAGAAAAAAAAATAGTAAAAAAAAAATATATGTGTCCCATGCTTGAACATTTCCTGCACATCCCCTTGGAAAGTTATGGGGGCAGAGAATGAGTAATGATCCTTTTTAGTTTTGCTGCAAAATGCTTTTATAACAGCTGATCTTTATTTTTCTGGGCTCTCTCTATTTTTTTTTTTTTTTTTGCTGCTTTTGCAGAGACGTGAGGAGTGAATTTGCTCTTTGTTTCAAAATGGCAATTCCAGCAGTTTTAGTGTTTTGTGATGGAGCCGTAGAGATTATCTCTTCCAAATCACTTCTAGATTGTCTTTGCTCCCTGCCTGAACATCCATCTCCTGAAAGGCCATTTGCTGCATTTTTTTGAAAATACCTTTGCTTAGAAGAATGGAATGGAATGGAATAGAATGGAATGGAATAGAATAGAATAATAAGGAATGGAATGGAATAGAATAATAAGGAATGGAATGGAATGGAATAGAATAATAAGGAATGGAATGGAATGGAATAGAATAGAATAATAAGGAATGGAATGGAATAGAATAGAATAATAAGGAATGGAATGGAATGGAATAGAATAATAAGGAATGGAATGGAATAGAATAATAAGGAATGGAATGGAATAGAATAGAATAATAAGGAATGGAATGGAATAGAATAATAAGGAATGGAATGGAATGGAATAGAATAGAATAATAAGGAATGGAATGGAATGGAATAGAATAGAATAATAAGGAATGGAATGGAATAGAATAGAATAATAAGGAATGGAATGGAATAGAATAATAAGGAATGGAATGGAATGGAATAGAATAATAAGGAATGGAATGGAATGGAATAGAATAGAATAATAAGGAATGGAATAGAATGGAATGGAATGGAACAGAATAGAATAATAAGGAATGGAATGGAATGGAATAGAACAGAACAGAACAGAACAGAACAGTTTATCTGGCCAAGCCAGATTAAACACACAAGGAATTTGTCTCTGGAGCAGAAGCTCCCAGTATACATACAAATGATCATCAGCATCATCATAATAATAATATCAATAAGAGTGGGTAGTAAAAAAGATAATAAGGACAACAACAACAACAACAATTCAATGATTATGGCACAAACCAGCAGTGGTAATTCCAGTGGTAATCGGCACACTGGGTGCTATTCCAAAAGCACTGGAATTACATTTAAAACAGTGAAAAATTGACAAAATCACCATCAGTCAAATGCAAAAAGCCTCACTGCTTGGATCTGCACGCATATTACGAAAATACGTTATGACAATTAACCAACGCCAAATCCGGCGAAACAACTGGCCGCTGTGATACAATTGTATAATAATAATACAGCCATGCTACATGGTCAAATATACAGGCTGTCTATGGGAGGTAGATGCCTTAGTGTTCTCTAGATATTTTGAGCTACAATACCTACAGTCCTCTGACATTTTCCATATCGGGAAGAACTGATGGAAATGAAAACTCCAAACATCTGGAGAGTATTAAGTTGGCTCCAGCTACTCCAAGCTGTTAAAATCACTAAATTCACAATATACAGCCATTCAAGGCCCCTAGCAAATGACTTGTGAGTTGCTTTGACAGATTTTCTCCATTTATACTGAGGCATAACATGAGTGTTACACTTGGCCAGTCGTAATATTTGTGCTGATAGTCTCCCTAATATCAAAGACGAAGGATTGATAAAAATTGCTTTGAGTGCAGGGGATTGTGACATATTCCTTTTTGTATTAGGAGTCGATGGGTTGAAATTTTATATCTGCTGCCTGGCCGGGCTTAGAGAACAGACCACTCAAGGGACAAACAAAAGAATTTTACTGTAGCAGTTACACAAAAGTTGTTCCAAAGATGAAATCAGTTGCTATCGGTTGACAAAGCTACATGTAGTCCTTGATTTACAACCAGTTGTGCAACAGTTCAAAATTATAACAGATCAGAAAAAAGTTACTTATGATCCATCCTCAAAAGTTGGAACTGCCCCACCCACACATCCATATGATCATGTGGTTGCATTTTGGGCTCTTGGCATTAGCATTTATAACCTGTTGCAGTGTTCCATGGTCCCATTTTTTTTTTGTTTTGTGACTTTTTTGTGTTTACCGGGAGGAGGGGGAAACAGCTAAAAACACCCATTGGATTTTGTACTCACAACCTTGTGGTTTGCTTAACAACTGCAGTGACTCACTTAAAGACCATCATAAAATTGAGTCTGGTCACTTGGGCCTCCAGCGTACAACTGCCATGATTTACCATCGCAACATTTGGTCCTAACTCGAGGTCTACCTGTAGTTTACTGTATTATAATCCCATTGATTCAATTGTTATGTCCAAACTTATCTAGCATCCCTAGTTTTCCTTGCAATTGGCAACACATTGTAAGGATAATCTATGTCCTCTCCTCAAATCTTGGGCTACCTCCACCAACATCTATTGACCATTGGCCATGCTGATTGGAGATGCCTGGAACTGGCAACCAGCAATGTTTGGACTGGTCATGAGGACTAGGATTTGTGAGATAGGGAGCCTACTAAAAAAATAAGGAACTATTGCATATTTTTTTAGTAAAGGAAAAGTCAGAAAGAAATACATCCTGGAATAGAAAATCAGGAAAGGATATGGATCATGAAAGTTGAGCTCGTTTTGAGCATCAGGAACTGGATTATTAAGAAATCAGTTCGCAGAAATTATGTAGCTGGGCATGGAAGCACACCTACTGTATTTGTATGCATTGCTTTTTAAAGGATTCTTTTATTAAGTAAATTCATTCTGTGTTTTGTATTGTGAATACCCATAAGTATATGTTCATAGCCTAAGGAAGGGGAAAACAGAAATAAGACAGAAGAAGAAACAATGGAAAGGCAACATTGAGTCATCCAGTGACAATTTGCACTCCGTGAGACTAGGATTCCTGCCTTGTGTTCTAATATGCCTAAAATGAAAATTTTATTTGTGACTTAATCATACATTTTGCTGCTAATTTAACTACAGCATTTCTTTTCCTCAAGGGGATTGGCTTAGAGAAGGGAGAGAACTGTAGATGGGAAGTTAAATTTCAAGAAAGAGTGGTGCTTTTAACTTGCAATGTGTAGGTATAATCTAACAGATTAATCTCACCCACTCCCCGCCACACACAGAAGTGGTATTGTCCAATCGTCTATAGTTTGTAGAGGCTTCCCACAATAAGGCTAGTTGTAATGTTCTACAATGTATAGCAGAAAATAATCCTATTCAGCACTAAAGAGCAAATTCTGGAGAATTAGAGGTCCGATTCTAATTTTTAATGTTTCTGTTCTTGTAGAATAACTTCCCATGAGCACAAAGTGATCCTATGTCATTACCAGTATTTATGTTCTGAGAGAGGATAAAACAGACAGAAAAGCCATATTGGGCTTTAAATAAATACATAAAAGGTTTTGCAGCAAACATGTTTGAGCCACACCGTAGAAAATCCATTTCTGCTTTTGACTTCTCATTTCCCCTTCAAAGCTAATTGCTAGCAAATCTTTATTTCCCCCACCCCACATCTTAAATTATGGCTACATGGTTCTGTATACCTAAAAGAAAGTATGCAGTGTATATTCCGGAAATAGTTGATTTTGACATGTATATTGAAATACCGAAGATGAATTTCCTTTGATTTATTATTATTATTTTTTTTAAAAAGATGCTGACTCGTGATCTTGGTAGATAATATTATAGCTGTCCTTTTTACCAAGAGAGAAAAAGAGAAAAAAACAAAACACTGGCTTTTTTGTTCACCTGAAGATCCAATCAGCCCTAGAGTCAGTAAAAAAAAAAAAGTAATTAGAACTTGCTCTTTGAAAGATGCCTGAAAGATTTCCAAACTGTATATCTGAGGAAAATAATATATAGAACTTAATGAAATTTAAATCCACAGTCTATTCATAAAATCCACAATGCTGCATATTAGTGAGGAAAAAAGGGGGAATCCAGTCCTTGCTAGCAGTTGCGTAAACGCAAGGATGATTCCTGGTTAGACCATTGCCAATGATCTCCCACCCCCACCAAAAAAACCCCAATAATATATACTATCATATTGTGAAAAAGTATATGGAGCAGCTAGCTATAGACATGCCCAAGTGGAAGAAAGGTCATGGGAGTTTCACAAGGGTTAGGGCTCAAGGGGCAAAAGTTCTAAGTTGGTGAAATGCCAACCACCAGATATGACCCAGAAAAAGGAAGCATCGAATTGTATCATCTGTGAATATTTGCATTAAATCCCGAGAAAGAGTGTGACTCATGTCATGATTATTACTAGAAGAGAATGTCACTTTTAAGAATGAATTTCTGCTCCTTCTCTTTCAATTGACAAGCGAAATAAGGTTCCTTGATGGAAATTTTCAAATTTCAAACATGCCTGGCTTCAGACCGAAGAGGGTGGAGGGAGGGAGGGTTAAAATGGCGGTGGGTAAGCATCGTGCAAGTCGCTAATGTCCCAATAAATGTATCGTCGTTCGGCATCTAAAATGGTAATAGGGCCTAATTATATTTTTAAAAGAAACAAATGATGATAGAATTTTGCTAAGCACACGAAAAAGCAGCATGATCTCCCCAGTTGCTTTTTGGAACAAGCAGCCTTTAAATCTAGAATTATACAGTTGAACACCTGCTGTTTTATTCAGGTGTTGGCCATTGCTTACTGTTTTGTCCATAGCAATGGAAGTAAATAATGGGCCACAACAGGAAGAGGGAAAGAGGAAATGCTGCTTGTCTTTCACACACACACACACACACACAGAGGGAGAGAGGGAGAGAGGGAGAGAGAGAGAGAGAGACTGTATTGCCTTGATACACACACAAATTAGAAGTATTTATTTTCAATCAGCTGAATGTTCTTCAACCGCTAAGGTTAAAATGCAGGTTGCGGTGTGGCTTTCAACGAGTGCAGATTTCCTTCTTCTCCGGTTTTGTAAAGCTTGCATTAAAGAAACATTGGCAGAGAAAAAGAAATACGTTTTAGCTAGCGCGACTGCAAACCAACCTGCAAAACTCTAGACACCCACTAGATGGCAGCATAGATAGTTTCCTGGGCCTCTTTGCTACCATCTCTGAGCTATTTAAGAGACCTACCATAACTAAACTTTCAACACCATTGTCTTTGGGGTTGTGTGTGTGTGTGTGTGTGTGTGTTTTGTGTATGTGTTTTAATATTGAAAATCCTAAATGGACTGAATACAGGAGTCAGATATATTTTAACTCTTCCTGCTTAGAAAGGGGAAAACACACCTTTTGTTATCTGTGTTTTGTTCCATTGTAGATTTTTGGCCCTTGGGGTGATTAGCCTATTAATGCTTCCCCAGCTCAGTTTTCATGGCTAACAAGCAAGGAATCAAAATAGAAAAGGCACACAACTGAACCACAAATGAAGCAAGCCTCCTATGCTATATGTTTTCATCAGAGCACTGATTTCTGATCACCGTAATTTAATCCTTAGGTGGGAGTTCATCTGTGCAGGGACCAAATGTTTTCTCAGTTATGCCATTTATCCATTCTAAACTCTAGATTTAATGGTCAAGAAGGTGCTGTTAAATGATACTGTATATTACCATATTTCAAAAATGTTTTTTTTAAAAATGCCTTCTTCGCTCTTTTTTTGCTAAAAGAAATCGTGCTTTTCTGCCTCTTAAATCCTGCTCTGATGCCACTGTGATATTTATTACAGCTACCTGCTTTCATCTATAAATTATAAAACTTTGGAAAGTGAAGAGGAGCAGAACTGATTTCTTAGTAATTTCCATTAAATAAGTTGTTTCTTGTTTATGTTGGCTTGATTGAGTGCTGGGTTCGTTCTTTTTCTGCTGAAGAGTGAGCCTCTTTCATTAAGCAAAACTATTGTTGTTACTATGGCAGTTATCTTCCTCCTAACTAGCAACAATACACAAAATGTCATAAAACACCGTACAATCGTGTATTTCTGTATCTCACACAAAAATACACATCCTTATAAGCTGAGATCACATAGAATTAGAGAGGCGCTTTTGTCAGTAAACACTTGTGTCAGTAAAACATATATATCTCATACGGGCAAATTTCTATATTGTTAAAGATTGCTTCAGGGGTTGAGAATATCAAATCTAGAGCCTTGATCTCTAGAACAAACTAGAGATCACAAACTAGACCAAGATGATGCAATTCCTATGGGCAGCATGCAAAACAACAAGCTCTCTTGCTAATATTCCTGCCCCAAGCAAACAGATAATGATGTCAGTTAAAATATAGATGATAAGGGAGCATAATTATATGAAATATAGTTTAATTTCCACCATGTGCCTATTTTTAAAAATGCATGTATCTGTGAGGGCATATTTTTTACGGTTTATCAATTACATGCTGGGTTCCTGATAAATTTGACTTCAATGCCGCCTTGCGTTCACAGCTCTCAGGTGACCATGCTTATTCTAAAGAATAAGGGAGAGGGGTCGAATTATTATTATTATTATTATTATTATTATTATTATTATTATTATCGCAACAACAGAATTGTATCACAGCGGCCAGTAGTTTCGCCGGATTCGGCATTGATAACTAGTCGGGCCCCACCCAGGGGCCTAGGACGTCGTAACGTATTTTCATAATATACATGCAGATCCAAGCAGTGAGGCTTTTTCCATTTGACTGATGGTGATTTTGTCAATTTTTAACTGTTTTAAATGTAATTCCAGTGCTTTTGGAATAACACCCAGTGTGCCGATTACCACTGGAATTACTGTTGTTGCAATAATAATAATAATAACTTGACCCCTCTCCAATAATAATAATAATAATAATAATAATAATAATAATAATAATAATAATAATAATTGCGTGGTTAAACTTTGGTGAGATTCACAGCCTTTGGGGCTGGTTGGTAGCTCAACAGCTCGAGTCCTAACCAAGGACCTAGGAACTGTTAAGATAATGTCGGAGGATATAAGCTGTTCCAAGTAGGATGGTTTTTTGTAGAATCAGAATGTTCAAGTCTGATAAATTTAAAATTTCCAAATAGTGAGGTAGCCCTTTAGGTATTGCTCCAAGGGCTCCAATTACAATCAGGACAACAAACGATTTCTTTTTCCACAGTCGCTCGACTTCAATTTTCAAGTCCCAGTACTTTGTGATTTTTTTCTTGCTGTTTATCTTCCATTCGTGCATCTCCAGGTATTGCAATGTCAATGAATCATACTTTTTTCTTTTCAACTATTGTTATGTCAGGTGTGTTGTGGTCCAAGTGTCTGTCAGTCTGGATTCTGAAGTCCCACAAGATCTTGACTTTCTCGTTCTCTAAAACCTTCTGAACCTGATGTTCCCAGTGGTTTTTGCTGTACTCAAATCCAAACTTTTGGCACAATTTCCAGTGAATGAGCTTAGCAATGCGGTCATGGCGTTGTAGGTAGTCAGTTTGTGAAATTTTGCTGCACCCACTGATCAAGTGGTTGACTGTCTCGTCTTTCTCATTACAGAGGCGACATTTGCTGTTGGTGGTAACATGTTGGATTTTTGCTTTCATGCAATTTGTGGCTAAGGCTTCTTCTCGAGCTGCCAAAATAAAGCCTTCTGTTTCTTTTTTTCAGTGCTCCTGATCTTAACCAGTTCCAAGTTAGCTTTTGGTCAGCTTTGCCTTCAATACGTTTCAAGTATTGGCCATGCATAGCTTTGTTTTTCCAATTTTCAGCTCGCTTCTCAATTACTTCTTTCTTATATTCAGCTTTTGACTTAGTTGTCTTTAAAAGGCCTCCTTTATTTACTTCCTTAATCATTGGTTCTTCACTTTTCTGGATGTAATCATTCAAGCTGTGTTTTTCTTCTTCCACAGTCTGTTTTACTTGTAAGAGTCCTCGACCACCCTCTGCTTTTGGTAGATATAATCGGTCAACATCACATTTAGGGTGCAAAGCATGATTCATTGTCATAAGCTTCCTTGTTTTTCTGTCCAAATTGTCCAACTTCATCTGGGTCCAGTCAATTATTCCTGCAGAGTATAAAATCACAGGTATAGCCCAGGTATTTATAGTTTTTATGATGTTTCCTCCACTCAATTTGGACTTTAATATCTTGCGAATTCGTTGAATGTACTTGGCTGAAGTTAATTCCTTGATTATTTTTATCACTTTACTTATATTAGAGGAAGGAAAGCCACAATCGATCCCCATTGATTTTTAAATTTTATTCTGAGAAATCTTGATTTATCTCTAGAAGTTTTATATGCTGCTTTGCGACACAGGTTAAATATGGGTTCTTCACCCTCACTCAGAAGAATGGGCTTTACCATGTTCTCAATGTTTTTCTGATGAATAGAATAGAATAGAATTCTTTATTGGCCAAGTATGATTGAACACACAAGGAATTTGTCTTTGGTGCATATGCTCTCAGTATACATAAAAGAAAAGATACATTGTCAGAATTAATCAGAATTAATTCTGATTTTTAAAAACCAGATGCTTTCACCAGGGAGACGTGTTTGAAAGAAAAGGAAAGGATTTCTTGCATCTTGCTGGTCATGTCTCTAACTTGAGAATTTTAGACTTTCTAAACATAATGACTGCTGGATATCAGAACAGACAAGTCCCCTTCATAACCCTGGATGCAATGGCTGACCATGGCAGACAGGCTAAGCTTTGCCAAATGGGAAAACAGTTAGGAAGGGTTTTTGAACAGTTGAAATCATCCACTTCTGGAGTCTTTTTTATCCAGAGTGACCCAGCAGATAAACCTATGCATATATAATACGCAATGCTGTAGAAAAAGTGCACAATGCCTAAGTGGAATTGCTAGGGAATTGCCTTTTTTGGGAAATCAGTGGAAAATATAGGCTATGTAAAGGAATAGCAATAGCAATAGCAGTTAGACTTATATACTGCTTCATAGGGCTTTCAGTCCTCTCTAAGCGGTTTACAGAGTCAGCGTATCGCCCCCACAGTCTGGGTCTTCATTTCACCCACCTCGGAAGGATGGAAGGCTGAGTCAACCTTGAGCCGGTGAGATTTGAACAGCCGAACTGCAGTTAACAGTCAGCTGAAGTGGCCTGCAGTACTGCACCCTAACCACTGCGCCACCTCGGAAGCACATCACAAGGCAGTATATAATATCACTGAACTGCAAAAAGATGGGGAAGCAGGGTTTCACATCTAGGCTTTGGGCTAATCTCACTTTCTCTTAGCCTTAGGAAGGAGACAATTATACTATACTATATGTACCACTAATAACCCCCAAAACCAGAAAAAACAAATTACTCATAACAATATTTTTTCAATTAAAAAAAAATCTCAAAAACATATGGCCTCCAAAAACATATGGACTACACAACTCAACCCGGGTAAAGCAATAGATGCAATTTACATAGACTACTGTAAAGCCTTTGATTCAGGGGTACATGACAAACTACTTCTAAAACTAAAATCCTATGGCATTTCTGGATCCCTGCACAAGTGGATAGCTGGGTTCCTATCAAAAAGGCAACAAGTAGTCAAAATAGGGAGTGCTTTATGAAACCCCAAACCTTTTAACAGCGGTGTCCCCCAAGGCAGCGTATTAGGACCCGCACTCTTTATATCTTACATAAATGATCTTACTGATCATATCATAAGCAACTCAAACTGAAGATTAGAATTATTGAGAGATTTTGGATGTGCAATTCATGAAACAGTATCATAGTCAGGGGAAAAAAAATATCATCTGGGGTGTTTCAGAAGGTTGTCATCAGAAGAGGGCCACGTAAGAGATAAATGGATGTTGTTTTTATTAATTACAGCCACTTAAATATTTTGAATCAAGGTGGATTTATGAGCTGGTTCACACAAGCGGGAAACAGGGCATGATTACTTAATATGTGGTGAACGACAGCTGAATGCAGGAACTGGCAACTCTAAAATGTGTAGCAGGAAGGAGTCAGATTTATCTCTGCAGGATGTGCCGAAATAATCTTTGGAAGATGGAGGCTCCAAGTAAAATATCTGCACGATTTAGGCAACATAGTCAAATCTGTTTCCAGCTCCCATAAATAATTATATTGTCTTTTATTATCTCTGACTTGTATCTCACTGACTGTGGAAAACTGACTGGTCTCTAATCCACCAGTATTTGTTGCAATAAGTATGTATTAAACAGTGTCTTCTCATTAATGTTAGTTAACAGCCAACTACGTTCTATGGTGTTTCTGGTGCACAGCTCCAATATTCAAAATGGCATGCCTATTTTGCTTTTTTTTTTTTGGCATTTGTTTTGCAAGAAAAGTCAGTGGTGGGATTTAAAAAAAAATATATTACCAGTTCTGTGGGCATGGCATTGCTTGGTGGGCATGGCTTGGTGGTGCAGAGGAAGGAGACTGCAAAATCCCCATTCCCTCCCCACTCCTGGGGGAAGGATACTGTAAAATTTCTATTCCCTCACCACCCCACTAACCCTGCTTTCCAGCTCTGTTCTCCTGTGCAGGGCAACAGAAGAAGAACAAGTCCATCAGCTGGGACTCTGATCAGCTGGGACTTGGGGGGCAACAAATAGATGGGGGCGTAGCCAGCCAGACGTGGTATTTTCCAGTTCTCTGAACTACTCAAAATTTCCGTTACCAGTGAACCAGTCAGAACTGGCTGAATACCACCTCTGAGAAAAGTATAATCAGAAATCAAGGGTGCCTTAAAAATTATGAAAGGGTTCTGTATCACTTTATTTATCTATCCATGGCTTCCACGCCCTTTTAGTTTTCTAAAATTAATCAGGTTACAGCATAACCAGAGGTGGGTTCCTACCAGTTCGTACCTATTCGGTAGAACCGGTTCGTCAAATCTACCGAACCGGTTAGAAGAGGCTCCACCAGTGGACCTGGAAAGCAGGCCACACCTATAGCAATAGCAATAGCAATAGCAGTTAGACTTATATACCGCTTCATAGGGCTTTCAGCCCTCTCTAAGCGGTTTACAGAGTCAGCATATCGCCCCCACAGTCTGGGTCCTCATTTCACCCACCTCGGAAGGATGGAAGGCTGAGTCAACCTTGAGCCGGTCAGATTAGAATCGCTGAAACAGTCAGCTGAAGTGGCCTGCAGTACTGCACCCTAACCACTGCGCCACCTTGGCTCACCTATAGAAGAGGTTCCAAAATTTTTTGAAACCCACCACTGCCACACACACAGACAGACAGACAGACAGACAGACTGACACACACAGAGAGAGAGAGAGAGAGAGAGAGAGAGAGAGAGAAAGAAAGGAAGAAATAAAGAAAGAAAGAAAGAAAAGAGAAAGAAAAAGAGTGAGAGAGATGAAAGAAAAAAAGAAAAAAGGGACAGAGAGACAAAAGGAAGGAGAGAGAGAGAGAGAGAGAGAGAGAGAGAGAGAGAAAGAAAGAAAGAAAACACATGGCTGGCAAGCCACTCCCACCAGGTCACATGGCCGGCAAGCCACTCCCACAAAGGAGGCCACACCCACAGAGTAGGTTCCAAAAAATTTTGAAACCCACCACTGAGCATAACACATGATATGTAATATGGGCTAGAGCAGTTGAAAACATATCAAGAATAATAAGAATGAATAGCGACAATATAAATTTGACATAAATGCAATAACATTATGATATAATTGCCTTGAGTGATCTTGAAAGGCTGTCACATATTTTAAAATTACATGGTGCTTCTTTTCTGGCAGAACTTAGCTGAGGTGGGTAACCAACCCAGCAAGGAGAATCATATCTCTGTTGTGGCACCAGGAACTGACTTTGTTAGTAGACACCAGAGGTGGGTTCCTACCAGTTCGCACCTATTCGGTAGAACCGGTTCGTCAAATCTACCGAGCCGGTTAGAAGAGGTTCCTCCAGTGGACCCAGAAAGCAGGCCACACCTACAGAAGAGGTTCCAAAATTTTTTGAAACCCACCACTGGTCCTTGGATATGATTATTCTACACTATCATGCTCCTATTTATAAAGCTCAGTGCCTCTGTGGAAGGTAAGAATGACTACTGCGTTTGTGGTGCAATCAGAACATTGCGTGTGTTGAAGTTGTTTTAACGCAAACCAAAGATGCCTTTTAAAAAACAAGTTTACATCATATTCTTATGCATGCCAGTGCTGTGTGTGAGGTAATTTAAGGTGGTTCTGACAAGTGTCATCGGCATCTTCATATCCGGTCACATGGGCTGCAAGCCACTCCCATCCGGTCACATGGGTGGCAAGCCACCCCCACAAAGGAGGCCACACCCACAGAGTAGGTTTGAACAATTTTTGAAACCCACCACTGGTAGACATTGATGATGGCCATCTCAGGCTGTAGACGCTAAGCAGCTGGGAGCAGCAACTAGATCCTGGAGGACAGAATAATATGTTCACAACAGCCTGTCCTCAAAACTAACTACGCAGTTGTCCTCGGATACAATTTTTTTTAAAAAAAATAAAGTGCACTTGCCACACCAGTCAGATTTTTCGGTGTGGGAAGATTTCTTTGCTTGTTTGTTTGACTTCGTTGCCACCCATCTCACCTAGGGGTAATTCTTGGTGGTTTACAGACATTAAAAGCCGATAAAACATTGAACAATGAACATTCATAATAATAATAATAATTAGGGAGGGCTACCTGGATGGTGGATGGCTTGTCCTTCACCATAGAAATAAAAATGTCTTGAGATGAACCTGCATTTGAGCATGCAGGAAGATTTCCCCCTGTTTATACCCCTATGTATTCTCTCAAACGTCAGTTTTTCAAATTTGATTCTCCTTTGCTGGTGTCAAGATCTTATCAGAAGACTTTATCATCTTTTGAGCAACTATCGCAAATTGTGAATGGTATATCCCAGGCATGGGTATGCAATTCCAATTTTTTTTTAAAAAAAACACACATTAGGTTCTATTAAGAAAACAGACTGTATATATCATTTAGGAATGAAAGGAATTCAATAGGGTGTAGAAGGCAGAAAGCATTGATACAGAAAAGAAAATATGAGAACGATTGGATAAATGCCATCTTACTTTAGCATTTCCAACACTTGCTTATCCAAGTGTTACCCATCCAGGGTGAGGCAAAGAGGAGCCAGACCGGTGGAAGGAGCATCTCTATTGCAATGCAAACCCGCCCTCTTGCATATGTGCGTTACAACATCACCGCCTATGCTTGAAAAATCTTCAGTTAAATTACACAAAAGGAAAAAGAAAAGGGATTAGGGTTAGGGTTAGGGTTAGGCATTGATGAATGAGCGCAGAAGCGTGCCGACAACAGCGCGCCAACAGAAGTGCGTTCTAAATCTAACCCTAACCCTAACCCTAACCCTAAAACTAACCCTAAATCTAACCCTAAACCCTAACCCTAAACCTAACCCTAAACCTAACCCTAAACCTTACCCTAAACCTAAACCTAACACTAACCCTAACCCTGAACCTAACCCTAACCCTTACTTTTACCGTAACCCTTACCTTAACCGTAATCGCACTTCTGTCTGTGCTCTTTTGTCAATGCACTTTTGTGGGTGCACTGTAGACGTCACAGTTTTATTGCCGCGGTTTTGCCGGTGTGCTGTTGTCGGGCATGCATTTGTCGGGTCACACCCTTTGTTTGAAGCCCTTAGGAAAATATAGGCAGCTAGTAGTGATCACAGGATGCAAAGGAAAGGGGAATCTTCTTGAGTTCCAACTTTTCGTACTCAAAATTGGTAGGTACTAAGATAGCTGGGAGGGGTTCTAAAAATGATCCACCCAGAGTTAACCCCAGACAGGTATTTTGAAGCAAGTAGATTGTTTGATAATATTCTTCCCTCATAAATGGCGAGCTGGACTCTATTAAGATTTGCAGATAGTCCTCAACTGATGACCACAAATGAGCTCGACATTTCTATTGCTAAGCGAAACATTTGTTAAGGGAGTTTTGTCCCATTTTATGACCTTTCTTGCCACAATTGTCAAGTGAGTCACTACAGTTGTTAAGTCGTTAAGTGAATCTGGCATCCCCATTGACTTGGCTTGTAAGAAGTTCGCAAAAGGTGTGGCCATTGCCCCGGGACATTGCAACCGTCATAAATGTGAGGGAGTTGCCAAGTGTCCGAATATTGATCACATGGCCATGGGGATGCTGCAACGGTCATAAGTGTGAAAACTGGTCGCAAATCACTTTTTTTCAGTGCCGTTGTAACTTTGAACGGTTACTAATTGACCTGTAGTAAGTTAAGGACTATCTGTAATTTGTAGTATTTATTGTAAGTGTCTATGCCTTCCATCACACTCTGTTTTGGGAAGAAGCATATAACAATGATGTTAGCCAATACTGGTCCAGAATGCGGCTGCGCGGGTTATCATGGGGGCACCTAGTGCTCTCATGTTGCGCCCCTTTTAGGCGGCCTGCACTGGTTGCTGGTTGTCTTCCGGGTGCGATTCAAGGTACTAATTATGACGTTTAAAGCGCTCCATGGCTTAGGCCCAGGATACCTGCGAGACCACCTACTGCCACCGGTAGCCTCCCACCGTCCAGTGCAATCCCACATAGTTGGCCTCCTCAGGGTGCCGTCGGCCAGACAGGGTCGGCTAGCGACCCCCAGGGGGAGAGCCTTCTCTGTGGGAGCGCCTTCCCTCTGGAATGAGCTGCCCCCGGAGCTTCGCATAATCCCCGACCTCCAGTCCTTCCGACGCGCCCTAAAAAGTTGGCTTTTCCAGCAAGCCAGCCTGGCCTGAACAAAACAAAACAAATTATTGATTATTGTTAATTTTAATCGAATTTCTTTTTAAAATGTTATTGTTAATCTAAATTGGGTTTGGTTTTTTTGTATATTCTATTTAATTTTTTAAAAACTTTTGTAATATGTTTTTTTTTAATGTTGTATGCCGCCCTGAGTCCTTGGGAGAAGGGCGACATATAAATCCAATCCAATCCAATAGGGAGGAAGGGAAGCCACCACTAACACCTCTGTCATCCTTCTGGATTTGTGCCAATTCATTTGTATTATGGCTCTACAATCAGTCCTTGTCCAGTTGGATCCAAGAAATAGACTTCACTTTAAAAACTCTCAAAAATGTTTTGCAAGGAAAACAACTGTACATGGAGGTTTTCTTGTGTTCTTTATGCTTTTTATGTGCTTGCGCATAAGTCTTATATACAGACTAGCCTCCACGTATATCTCATTGAATTCAGGCTAGCTTATTTATTAGTAAACTTCCTGATAGAGCAAATCATTATGCTAAACCATAAAGTAGCTTGGTTTTGATTTAACATATTTTCCTAAGCCAACCTTGTGTTTTATCAAGCAAAGCTAGTCTCCTATTGCAATGTGTGAATCAGACAATTATGGGATTATTTAACAGACCACAGTTAAAAACACTAGTTTAGCACAAAACTTGAAGCATACCGAAGTAAAGCATCATAGACAGACTATCAAGGTAGGTGGAGTTTAAAGTGCCCAAAGGTATCTTAACAAAAATAAGAAAATTTCTCTAAAATATTTCTATGACGTATCAACTACTTAAGTGTCAAATAACATAAGGAAAGGAGAATGAAGCTACTGCTTTGATAGCACAAAAAGTATTCTACAAAGTTAGAACTTACATAAGTTTACCCAGTTCTTGAGAAAGTAGATGCAGCTAAACGGGGGATGTTATATCAGGTTAGAAATTTAGCAAATTGCTGTCACGATTGCTTCTCCGTTATGTATTCCATCTCTCTAGAGGGGGAAAAAAACTCAATTATTTTGATCTGTTAGCTTGTAGAACTCGAGTTTTATTTCTTTCAAAAACTCGAATATAAGCAATCGTTGCTCTGGAGAAGTAGCATTTGCATTAGAGGTATGTGTGAATCAGCCAAGTTCTAATTCGGATTCAAGATGAGGTATATTTGTTGTGAAAGGCAACAAAGTTAGATTCAAATCAATTCAAGACAGAGGTGGGTTTGGCCCGGATCGGGCGATGCTATGCTAGAAAAGCATGAAAATGCCTGCAGATAGTCAGCCCCTTCTTCCTTCCTTCCTTCCTTCCTTCCTTCCTTCCTTCCTTCCTTCCTTCCTTCCTTCCTTCCTTCCTTCCTTCCTTCCTTCCTCCCTCCCTCCCTCCCTCCCTCCCTCCCTCCCTCCCTCCTCCCTCAAACGACCAACAAGATCTCACAGGTTGGGCCTCCTCTGGGTGCCGTCGGCCGGACAATGCCGGCTGGCGGCCCCTCGAGGGAGGGCCTTCTCTGTAGCTGCGCCGACCCTGTGGAATGATCTGCCCATAGAGATCCGGACCCTTCCCACTCTCTCGGCCTTCCGAAAAGCCACCAAAACCTGGCTGTTGCGGCAGGCCTGGGCTGTTGACCAATGTCCAGCCCCACCTAGACAGAATGGATGGTGTGTAATTTTAATAACTGTATTTTTATTCTTAAATTTTTAAATGTTTTTTTATCTTGTTTCTGTAAGCCGCCCAGAGTCCTACGGGATTGGACGGCATACAAATTTTATTAAATTTCAAATTTCTCCCTCCCTCCCTCCCTCCCTCCCTCCCTCCCTCCCTCCCTCCCTCATGCTGGGATCAAGGCAGGAGAAATGATAGATCCATTAGAGCAGTGTTTCTCAAAGTGTGGTCCAAGTACTTCTGCGGGACCCCACAAGACCCTCTCAGAGATCCACAAAATCGAAGTTATTTGCCAGACTAAGTTGAAAAATAATACTATCTTAAAACCCCATCAAACAATCGCGGGAAGTGGTAGCAGCAGCAGATGTGTCAATATTTTTTTTAATACAATTAATATCAGTAAATATATTCCATACAAGCAAAAGCTCTTTTGGGGTTTCCCCATACTTTCTAAAAGTAGGAAGGAATTCTGAAAGGGGGGGGGGCTTTTAAAAAGTGCTTTACAGAACATTAACCAGATTCAAGGATTATTCCACCATCATTTTTTTAAACGGTTTCCCTTTACTTCTTTTGAAGTCATGATAGCAGAAATGAGGGGCGGGGCGGGGTGGGGGGAAACCTGCTACCAGCACAACCGCCAAATTGTACAACAAAGCATCTCTAAAGAATTAATGCAGAAGAGGTCTTACTCCAACCTATTCCCCCACCCCCACCGCGAACAGTATTTAGAATAAGCCTGTACTAAAGATAAAGGTTGACAGTCTTGTTCAGAAAGGTTATTGAGAAGGTTAGCCTCTTCTGGGAATAATTTATTTTGTGTTGCTTAAGCAACAATTAAAAAAAAAAGGATTCTGAAAAGCGTATTCATCCGATTACTACCATTGATATGATGTACAGCATGGGTTTCAAGCTCGCTGTGTCATATCGCCGTTACACGACATATCACAACGTTTTCCCCCTTTGCAGAGGTGGGGTGGGCGTGGCCCAGAGGTGGGATTCAATTTTTTTTTACTACCGGTTCTGTGGCTTGGTGGGAGTGGCATGGCTTGGTGGGCGAGGAAAGGATCCTGTAAAATGTCCATTCCCTCCCCACTCTGGGGGAAGGTTACTGCAAAATCCCCATTTTATCTCAATCAGCTGGGACTAGGAAGGCAGAGAATAGATGGGGGCGGAGGTGGTATTTACTGATACTCCAAACTACTCAACATTTCTGCCACCGGTTCTCCAGAACTGGTCAGAACCTGCTGAATACCACCTCTGGCGTGGCCTGCACATGACGCATTCAGCCCACAGGCCTCTTGTTTGACACCACTGATGTAAAGAAATAATAGCAATAGCAATAGCAATAGCAGTTAGACTTATATACCGCTTCATAGGGCTTTCAGCCCTCTCTAAGCAGTTTACAGAGTCAGCATATCGCCCCCAACAATCCGGGTCCTCATTTTACCCACCTCGGAAGGATGGAAGGCTGAGTCAACCTTGAGCCGGTGAGATTTGAACCGCTGAACTGCAGATAGCAGTCAGCTGAAGTAGCCTGCAGTACTGCACTCTAACCACTGTGCCACCTCGGCTCTTTTTAATATATATGTATATAGTTTATGGAGTAGGTTATGCTATCACAGTTCAACTCAAGCAGTGAATATGCCTAAATCCTGTTTTTTCTCTTCCTCCAATGAACCTTCTGTAAAGCAAATATGAGAGGAAGACTGCTTGATAAATCTGACTTCTTAAGATGACAAAATTTATTGGTTGGCCACTCGCAACAGTACTAGAGAGTTCATCATACTATTTTGTGAGACCAAAGCGTCATATGATCTGCAAAATCGCTTTCAAATTTCTGCAAATAATTTCCAAGTCACCTGTTTTGAATCACTTTGATCAAATGTCCTATAAACTGACTCGGCCACAAAAAACTGTTTCATACGTTAAACGATGCCCAAACTCACGTTAATCCTCATCAACAAATTCTTGCAAAATTATTTTCCTTCCATCAACTAAAATCATTGTAAATAACTTGCAGTCCTTATTAAGTGATGATAATCAACCTGAAATTACTTGTCAAAGTCTAATCTCCTCCCTTTTAGGATATTTACTTCTTTCCAACTCTCTGCTAGCTTTCTTCCCTATAAGATAGAATTCACTGCGTTTTATAAACTTTGTAAAATTTCATCTTCAAGACATTTAGGATAAGTGTCTATCTCAGTAATAGCTAACCTTTTTGAGCCGAGGTGGCACAGTGGTTAAATGCAGCACTGCAGGCTACTTCAGCTGACTGCAGTTCTGCAGTTTGGCTGTTCAAATCACACCGGCTCAAGGTTGACTCAGCCTTCCATCCTTCCGAGGTGGGTAAAATGAGGACCCGGATTGTTGGGGGCAATAGGCTGACTCTGTAAACCGCTTAGAGAGGGCTGAAAGCCCTATGAAGCGGTATATAAGTCTAACTGCTATTGCTATTTGTTGTTGGGTGCCAAAAATGCGAGTGCCCATAATGAAAAGTGAACCCCCACATGCGCATGCATGTATAACCCCTCCCCACACTCCCCACCACCATGCATGCTGCATTGCTCGCCTTCAAGCTGAGCTTGGTATTTCCTCTGGGGGCGGCTGTTTTCACCCTCCCCAGGCTCCAGGAAAGCCTCCGGAGCCTGGGGAGGGCAAACATGGCCTCTCCCAGCCCTCCAGAAGGCAAAAATCAGCTGGCCAGCATGTGCATGCTCTCTGGAGCTGCCGGCTCATGTATCAGCAGATAGGGCTCCAAGTGCCACCTGTAGCAAGCATGCCATAGATTTGCCATCATGGGTCTATCTTGCCCAGCCACTTTTCCTCGTGTTATATTTTTGTTATAACTTCAGAACCTTCTCTCATTGTCGTGGGTCCACTCATAATCTGTCTCTCTTCCTCCATAATCCAAATTAAGCTTTTTTTAAAAAAAACATATATACCTATTTCCTCCAGAGACATCACTTCCCTTATAATAAGTTGGCATAACCTTGATGCAATGCTTTTGGTATAGCTCAGTGGTGGGATTCAAATAATTTAACAACTGGTTCTCTACCTTAATGACCAGCTGGGTAGGCGTGGCTCGGTGGTCATGTGACTGAGTGGGCTGGCCAACTCAATGTCACTCACGTCCATGGGCATTTCGCCTTAGCGGTTCCAATGGAACAAGGGTTAACCGTAGAGGCAGTTTCTGTAAGCAGGGCAATAAAGATTAGACTAGAAACAACACCAGAATGTTTCCTTCCTGCCTTCCTTACAGGATTAGCCCTGTAAAGTGGAAAAGATTTCTTCCAACGACCGCTTCTCTGAACTGCTTAGAAAGTTAGCAATAGCAATAGCAGTTAGACTTATATACCGCTTCATAGGGCTTTCAGCCCTCTCTAAGCGGTTTACAGAGCCAGCATATCACCCCCACAGTCTGGGTCCTCATTTCACCCACCTCGGAAGGATGGAAGGCTGAGTCAACCTTGAGCCGGTGAGATTTGAACCGCTGAACTGCAGATAACAGTCAGCTGAAGTGGCCTGCAGTACTGCACCCTAACCACTGCACCACCTCGATTCTCCCGAATAGGTGCGAACCGGCTGAATCCCACCACTGGTATAGCTGCATTATCCATTAATGCAGCATCTCTCTCTTGTAATTTCAATATCATTTCCTTTTCCTTGCCTGTTCATAATTTATATGCCAACCTTATAAATGTGGAAATGTGATCTCGATGCAACACTGGCTGCCCAGTAAGCTTTCTTTCCAAAATTGGCATTGGTGTTCAAAGTTAGATCTGAAAATAACATCCGTGACCCCATGTTCTAACCTATTTCCATTTACAAATGTTTTTCTCCATTACACATTATTATTTAGAGAGAGTAGCATGTGGGGTCACCTACTGTTAGTTAGAAATAGCTGCATAGGCGATGGCTGTACATATGGAAAGATGCGGATGCTTTTCATGGCCCTGTTTGTCCTTAACTACACGGGAGAGGAGCATGACTCATATCTAACTGGAGACCCTTCCAGGGAGTCTTTTCCATTTAAAACCAGCCATTCTCTGTCTGCGTGATTCTGCATGAGGGAACTTAGAGCTGAACAACACATGCAACTTATTGAATCTCTTGCAGAACTTGAAAAAGAATCCCAAATGCAGGTAGGAGATTGAGAATGTGAATGTTCCTTTCTATAAAAACAACGGACGGGGGGGAAATATCAAATTTTATGTAGTGAACATTGGCCTTTTGTCCATTGTCTTGGTGCTCACCCTTCTCTGTGCTCTTGATTTTAAACATTTTATTTTATTTTACTTTTTTATTCTATTTTACTTTACCTTTTTAATTCAATGTTTAGCTTTTTGAGCTGGCTGTTTCCTTCAAAAGGGGGCTCTAATTGTAATTAAACTTAACTTTAATGTTTTGACTGGTTTTAGATCTCTGCTTTCCTACTAGTGTAAGCCTCCGAAATTAAAACAGCAAGACGACAGCATATAAATTTAATGAACAAATAAATAAATTAAGATTAAGATTAAGATTAAGATTAAGATTTAGTTTATTTGTATGCCGCCCTTCTCCGGGAGGGACTCAGGGCGGCGAACAACTCAAAAGGGGAAAAGGGGATACAAACACAATACACGTAATTAAAATACACAAGAGTCATACAGCCATACAAGTCGAGAGGGGAGGGGAACTCATCAACCCCAGGCCTGCCGGCACAGCCAGGTTTTGACGGCTTTCCGGAAGGCCTGGAGAGAGGTGAGGGTCCGAATCTCCGCGGGGAGTTCATTCCAAAGGGCCGGAGCTGCTACAGAGAAGGCCCTCCCCCGGGTGGTAGCCAGATGGCATTGGCTGGTAGACGGAACCTGGAGGAGGCCGACCCTGTGCGATCTAACGGGTCTATGGCAGGGATGAAGGCACAGCCACCATTCCTCGCTGGCATGACTAATGCGTGGCTGTTCTGATCATGTGTTTACTCTCTGTGTGTAAGCTACGAATGTTTCTTCGCTCAGCAGTGTAAGGTAGGCCACTCCCTACCACCACTATCCCTACTAGGGCCTCGGCCCTGTAGTAGCTCAAGTGACACAAGCCCTTGGGGCAGACAGTGCCACATTCATCTCCCGCCCTCCCTGCAAATTGCAATGAAAAAAAAAATATTGCTGCCTTTCCTGGTAGTAGAATCGCCAGCCAAGTCTATCATTTCCTTTGCCTAATGATAGAGCTGGCACCATAATATGTCCATCAGTCACTTACCTTGAGATCCCGGGTTTCTCTGCAGAAGGCTGTTAAAGGCGGAGAAACAATGCCAGCATATCAAGTATATTTGAAAAGAAAAGCTCTCTCAGGGTCAGAATAACAATTTTTTCCCCCCTGCCTGTTCTGTAATTTACTTTGCAATATTATTATTTGAAGAAGAAAGGTAAGATCAGAGAGCTAGCACCATGAATGACATTTCTATACGGACTTTAGGCTGCTGGCAAGGTTTGGTATTTAAAAAGGGCTCTCCGTCTAAGCTTGCCTGGGGCTTAAGGGAGCAAGTATGGGACTAAAGGCAAAGGGAAACCAAAACTGAACCCTCTTAAAGAGACGCTGACCATTTTTATTTTCAAAGTTGGTAGAATTCCTATCAGTCGCCGCAGCTTTCAGAAAGGGACCTGCAACCCCCTTCTTGCTGTTAACCATTTGAAGATTTCCATGTGATTATATCTTTGTATTAGCTGCACAGGTAGTCCTTGACTTACGACCACAACTGAGCCCAAAAGTTCTGTTGTTCAACTAGACCAGGGGTCAGCAATCTGGCTCTGGAGCCGCAAGTGGCTCTTTCATCCCTCTGCTGTGGCTCCCTGTTGCTCAAAATATGCATCGCAACTGCCAATGTGCGACACCCGCTGGCATGTGATTTATTGAGTTTTTCAACCCCCGGTAGGCCAAACATGGTTAAATCCAAGAAAAGGAAAGTTTCGGGAGAAAACAGAATGCTTAATTCAACTACATATATTCGTTTTGTGGCCGCTCAGGAAAAAGTCAGGTATGGGAAGCGTTTTGTGGCTCCCGGTGTTTTCTTTTCTGTGGGAAATGGGTCCAAATGGCTCTTTGGGTGTTTAAGATTGCCAACCCCTGAACTAGACGTTTGTTAAAGGGGTTCTGCCCCGTTTTAAGACCTTTCTTACCGCAGTTGTTAAGTGAATCCCTGCAGTTGATAAGGTAGTAACCCAGTTGTTAAGGGAATCAGGCTTCCTCGTTGATTTTGCTTGCCAGAAGGTCGCAAAAGGGGATCATGTGACCTTGGGACACAGCAACAGTCCTAAATATCAACTGGTTGCCAAGCAACTGAATTTGGATCACATGGTCATGGGGATGCTGCAAAGGCCGTAACTGTGAAAAACGGTCATAAGTCATGCTTTTCAGTGTCGTTGTAGTTTGGAAGTTGACGTACATGCATCTTAAAAGTTGCCATGTTTGAAAAATATGGCCTATGATCCAAACAGGGGCCATATCAGGGGTGAAAATCCAGCAGGTTCTGACAGGTTCTGGACAACTGGTAGCGGAAATTTTGAGAAGTTCGGAGAAACAGCAAATGCCACCTCTGGCTGGCCCCAGAGTGGGGTGGGAATGGAGATTTTGCAGTATCCTCCCCCTGCCATGCCCACCAAGCCACGCCCACCAAGCCACGCCCACAGAACCCATAGTAAAAAAAAATTGAATTTCACCACTGGGCCATACTGTGTTTGTTGCTTACTCCTTTACACCTTTTAGGAACTGATTCCAAAAGGTTGCCCATCCCTAATCCATATATGCCATATTGGCAAGAATTATAATCCAAGTTGTTTCAACCCCTTTCAGCTCCCTCAAATTTATTGGGTTGCAACCAGAGGTGGGTTCCTACCAGTTCACACCAGTTCGGTAGAACCGGTTCGTCAAATCTACCGAACCGGTTAGAAGAGGTTCCACCAGAAAGCAGACCACACCTACAGAAGAGGTTCCAAAAATTTTTGAAACCCACTACTCACACACACACACACACTCACACACACACACAGACACACAGACAGACTCACAGAGAGAGAGAGGAAGAGAAAGAAAGAAAGAAAGAAAGAAAGACAGAAAAAGTGAGAGAGAGATGAAAGAAAAAAAGGAAAAAGGGGCAGAGAGACAAAAGGAAGGAGAGAGAGAGAGAGAACACATGGCCGGCAAGCCACTCCCACCAGGTCACATGGCCAGCAAGCCACTCCCACAAAGGAGGCCACACCCACAGAGTAGGTTCGAAATTTTTTTGAAACCCACCACTGGTTGCAACCCATCCTTCCTGAACGGCTACATTTTGCACTGAGGGTAAAAATGAATCCCTCTTACCTGAAACATCAATGAAAGATGCTGCTGTTATATGAATTTTTTTTTGTTCTCTTTTGGGGGGTTTCTTTCTCCCCCCACCCTTTCTTTTTGCAATAGACTAAGACAACCTTCTGACATGCAGTCTAGGCCCTTGTAAAAATATTGATTGTCAATACAGAGTTTCAAAATGGGTGCTGGCTCAGAGCTGGAGTACATGCTTTGAGTGCAAAAGGTTGCACATTCAGCCCTTCCTGCTTTCCAATAGAGCTGGGAGAGCTACTATCAATCAGAGCAGACAGGACTGAGTTAGATAGATAGACCCATGGCTTCCCTCTGTAGAAGGCAGCTTCCTTTGCGCTTAGCCTACTCATATATAAACTAGATGAGCGTATAGCATGAAACGTATATTAGATATTACATGAAGGTCGGCAACCTTCTTAACTACCAACTCTTCATTGTTAACAAGCAGAAAAACAATGGGATTGAGGGACAGATTGTTGCCATTTATTACCTCTTAAAGCCTTTGCCATTTTTCAACATCTGTTTGCATTAGCCAAGGGAGAAGTCATTTGTGGTGTCATGGCAGAAGCCCAGCAAGGACTGGTGGCGCAGTGGTTAGGGTGCAGTACTGTAGGCCACTTCAGCTGACTGTTATCTGCAGTTCAGCGGTTCAAATCTCACCGGCTCAAGGTTGACTCAGCCTTCCATCCTTCCGAGGTGGGTGAAACGAGGACCCAGATTGTTGGGGGCAATATGCTGACTCTGTAAACCGCTTAGAGAGGGCTGAAAGCCCTATGAAGCGGTATATAAGTCTAACTGCTATTGCTATTATTTCTTTGCAAATTTCTTACTGAATTTGCATCATTTCAGTATAACAGGTTTAGAAAACTTTGCAACATCTCAGGTATTTATAGGAAGGTAAGCATCCCACAAAGTCCTATGGCTTCTTCAGCTGTTCCCCATTTTAAGATCAAGTTCTGTTTCTCATACTGTTAAGTCTCATTTGGAAGCAATAGTTGATGTAACGCAATTGGTGAAATACAATGTAGTTTCTGAGGCTTACCAAGTACAGGAGCCCATTACTGTTCCACTCAGGCAGGGGAGAATATGGAGCACGCAACATTTTAATGCACCAAGAGGAGGGAAATCAATGGCCATCTTCAAAGAGATTTGAATTGCCGAGGATAATTAAAGGAGTATTTGGCCCATTTGGTTCATAAGATCTAGGCTTCTGGAGAGAAAGACAAGAAGGACACAATCTGGAGTGGATGTCTGGCAGATGAGAAAGTCACAGATGGCAGATCTGCGCTTGCATTTCGTTGGTTTTGCTCCCATTGTCAAGGGTGGCAAAGGAGATGGAGGAAGTGCGATTAAATGAATCTTGATTGCAAAATGATATTTATATGTTTAGGTTTTGCAATTCACCTGTTGTTTCCTTCTAAATGAAAAATAATTGGTTAGGCTATTTATCTGCTTTCAAAGTCTCTTGTACAAGGGTCGAAGTCATGTAGATACATGAGTAAAAGAAAGTCAAAAAAATTTAATTTGGGTTAGAGCAGCCTTATACACAAGCGCATAGCTATTGGCATGGCTGCCTGGCACAATCTGAGAAGTTTTAGTCCATCCAATTTCCAATTTCCAATTTTAATAGATTTGTATGCCGCCCAATCCCGAAGGACTACGGGTGGCTTACATAAAAACAGTTAAAAAGCATTTTAAAAAGTTTAAAATACAGAACAAAGATGAGTTAAAGGAGGTACAACATACACTCGATCTTAATGGGGCTGAAGATCAATCTAGATCAACAGCCCCAGGCCTACCGGAACAGCCAGGTCTTAACAGACTTATGGAAGGCCAAGAGAGTGGGGAGAGTCCGGATCTCAGAGGGTAGATCGTTCCAAAGGGCTCTGCCCCACGGAGCTGCTAGACGGCACTGCGCAGTCGATGGTACTCGGAGGAGGCCCGCCCTGTGCGATCTTATTGGGCGCTGGGAGGTATGTTGAAGGAGGCAGTCACGGAGGCGATCCCATCTGGAGACACCAAATGGGAAAGGTTGAGTTAGTGCCATTGTATCGCATTCCCGCATAGCAGTGGTGGGATACGACCGGTACGCCCCAGTATGGGCGTACCGGTGCCTGCTGGGAGAACCAGGTACCGTTCCAGTATGGTGCTCCGGAGGGCGCACCTGCCCGCCCGCTCTCCTTACCGCTATTTCAGCCGACCAGGGCTTATGCGCAAAGAGCATATAGCACCTGAGCGATGCTCCGCCGAGCAGCTGGAGCATCACCGGCGGTAAGTACATATGCACATGCTGTGCATGTGCTGCATGCATTCACTGGTGGACGCTGGGCCCCGTGGCAGCGTACCCGTTGCAAAGGGATCCGGAACCCATTATTGTTGCATAGGACTGCTTTGATAGAAATTATTCCCAATATCTTGAGTCAGGATCGTATTTACTATTGGTTTGAAATGTCTTTACCTGCCATTGAATCAGAATTCTTAGCTGTTTTACAAAATGATTAAAATGGCACTATTTGAGGCTCTGAATCTCTGTGATGTTTCTTGAACTTCTGACATTGACACAAAAAAACCATAGGAGGAAGAAATGGAAAGAATTTCAAGTCTCTTCTCATCCCAGGACTCAGACAACCTGACTGTTATCCGCGGGATTTCTAGGCTCTGACTGGTCTGGAAATAATTACACAATGAGCCAGATGTTGTCCTTAACTAAGGCAGATGTTGCTGTTTTCAACAGCTCCAGGCTTCCCGCAGCAAAAACTTCAGGTATAATGTCAAGCAGAAATATCTTCTGGAATATATCTGCATAGGAAATTAATCATGCTGTGTAGATAAGTGAATAAGCAGAAAGGTTCAGGTGGTAGATTTTAGATTCCTTGAAAGGAAAGTCCTTCCTTCCTTCCTTTCTTCCAATCCTAGGCTGCATTCTCATTTTATAGGAGCCTCTCACTTTGACCATCTGCTCAAAGGTCCCCCTTTTTAGATGGGGGATTGGTTTTCTTTAAAGTGTGCTCCTTGTAAATTAAAAGGTTCTAGCAAATCTGAAATCTAGCAAATTCATCTAAACTGGCTGAATAAAACTAAATGTGCCATAGTACTATTTGTGAGAAGCTTGGCTTAGCATCTGACAGGCTCAACATGAAAGAAGGCCTTCAACGTAACAGGACTTCTATCCCACCTCTGCTAGATAGATTTGAGATATTCTTTCTTCTACAGTCTTTTTCCTATGCAAAAAATATCAGAACTGACATTATCTAAGGGTGTGGCCCTTGCCTAAATTAAGACTTGCATTAAGGAACAGGTCTTGATGCATGGATGATGGCTTGCCGAGGTCCCAAACTGGAGTAATTCAGGAGTGGGCAACTTTCCAGCCTCTAGAAGAGCACTTAACCATCTTAGGAAGACTGATAGCAGTGATGGACAGTCCATGACAGAAAGGAGGTGAGGCTAGTTTATGGCAGAGTCAAGAATTTGGGAGGGTGGTTTTTCCCCCCACCCAGTTTCTTTGTAGAAACTGAACTTCTTTCATTTTCTTTTCTTAACTGTGAAAAAGTCTTTTTGCGGTTTCCATCTAAAATGTCAGTTCCTGGTAATCACCATTCTAAAAATGTCAGCTTGGTTAGAAAGCACTAGAGCTGGGATGACGAACCTATGGCATGCGTGCAACAGGTAGCACACGGAGCCATTTGTCAGGGCACGCGAGGCATTGCCCTGTCAGTTGGCCAGCATGCGCATGAAAGCATTGGCCAACTGACTTTAGCCTTTTTTTGGGACATTTTTCACCCTCCCCAGGCTCCAGACGCTTTATAGGAGCCTGGGGAGGGTGAAAACAGCCTCCCCAGCCCCCCTAGAGGCCCTCCGGAGGCTTCAGGAACTTCCCTAAAGGCTCCAGAGCACAAAAAACCAGCCCTTTGGGCCAACTGGAAGTTCAGGAACGGACTTCCGGTTTGCTCGTAGGGCTGGTTTAAGCCCTCCAGAGCCTTCAGGGGCCTTCCGGAGGCTTCCCTGAAGGCTCCGGAGGAGGAAAAGCGACCCTACGAGCAAACCAAAAGTCACTTCCAGTTTGCTCGTAGGGACGGTTTAAGCCCTCCGGAGCCTTTAGGCTTGTTACTTCCGGTTTGCTCATAGGGTCGTTTTTCCTCCTCCGGAGCCTTTAGGGAAGCCTCTAGAAGGCCCCTGAAGGCTTAAACCGGCCCTACTAGCAAACTGGAAGTCTGTTCCTGAACTTCCAGTTTGCCCGTAGGTCTGGTTTTTTGCACTCCGGAGGGCCTCCGGGGATGGGAGAGGGTGTTTTCACCCTCCCCAGTGTCCTGTAAAGCCTCTGGAGCCTGGGGAGGGTGAAGAAAGCATGGAAAAAATGGAGGGGTTGCCCCTGTCATGCGTGCATGCACGCTGGGTGTCGCACATTTCATTATGGGTGCGGCACTCCCGCGCACACACACCCCTGTGTTCCCCCTGCTTTTGGCACGCGAGCCAAAAAAGGTTCGTCATCGCTGCACTAATTCACTCTGCAGTGAATTGTGGGGCATCATCCAACTTGGAACCATGGCTTTCCAACCCTTGTTTATTTTTCTATTTGTTTTGGGAGATGTCTATCTGTCTTAATACTTCTGATAAGGACTGTGGAGGCTGAGTTCAAATTAAATTCAGCTCTATTCAGCCATTCATTCTCCTTCACTTTACCTTAACATGTCCTGTTGTTCTAATAATAATTGGGGGCTGGGGAGCACCGTAGACAATTCTGAACCCTTTTAATGGAGAAGAAGAGAGGAGCATCATGCTAAAGAAGGAAGATGTTGCCCAAGGTTAAAGTGACAAGTTTAAGAAACAGGAAGTAGGCATATGCTGAAGAAAAATACAAGAGCTTTGAATGGCTTCCATAAATTGTAGGGGACGAAAAGCACTTTTGCAGTCTGGGATAAACATTGAGGAAAAGGCTGATCCTCTAGATATGGTTGGACTAGAAGACCTCAAAATCTATTATTCTGTCATGGAGCGAAACTGTTTCTGGAACATATGAACCTTTGTTCATTCAGTCACCAAGCCTCAAGCTGAACTACATCTCACCAATTTTCTAATCTGAGGGCAGCAATGCAGCTAGATTATTTTCGACATCAGGTTATGTCACGTTACACCTCCACCTCCTGTAGATGGCAACACATATTGTTTTCGCTGTGTTTTTTTTTAATGTTTTATTTATGCAATAAATATCCAGAGAGCAAAACTGCAGGTACTGATATTGAACTGAAGAAAATAAAAAAAATGTGAATCTTTATTTTTAAACAAAAAAAGAAAACAACCTTAATTGAGAATATGTCTGGATTTTAGATAAGAATACATGTATGATTTTTAAGAATACAAATATTTGAAGCATCTGTATTCAATAATTTTATCCATAACAGTATTTCCATGAATAAATTACTCTCTCTCACTCTCTTTCCCTCCCTCCCTCCCTCCCTCCCTCCCTCCCTCCCTCCCTCCCTCTGCCGTCACTAGAAGGCAATACTGATTCAAATATAGTATAGTATATACTATATCTATATCTATATCTATATCTATATCTATATCTATATCTATATCTATATCTATATCTATATCTATATCTATATCTATATCTATATCTATATCTATATCTATATCTATATCTATATCTATATCTATATCTATCTATCTATCTATCTATCTATCTATCTATCTATCTATCTATCTATCTATCTATCTATCTAACTATCTATATATCACAAATATATATAGTATATATTTGTGACTGAAGCAAGACTAGAATTCACTGTCTCCCAGTTTTTAGCCTTTACTCCTTAACCACTACACCAAACTAGTTCCCATATATTTTATTTATTTACATGTTTATTCATTTACATGCTGTGTGTGTGTGTAAATGGTTCTGCATGTAAATATTTATTTTTCTGGGTTCCCAGCTCTTCACTGCTGTATTGATTTCTCAGCTGAAAGTCCCACCTTCGATGCCAACGAAAGACAATGGGGTTTGTTTTCCAGGGGTTTGTAGGGAACAAGGCTGGCAGCTAATGCTCTTGAGGGGGCAACCATTGATTTCGCTGTTGATAGAGAGATCTGGCTTTATTGTATCTGGGACCCTTTGAACAATTCTCCTGGCAAAGCCCTTTGAATCTCTCCCCAAATCTTGCTTTGTTGTAATATTGAGTTGTACTCTTGTCCCAGTGATCTTCCCCCCAAGTCTACCCTCATAATTTATCTCTAAACCAGTGGTAGTCAACCTGGTCCCTACCACCCACTAGTGGGCATTCCAGCTTTCATGGTGGGCGGTAGGGGTTTGCTCCAACTCTGCTTTATAAATTTTATAAATTAAAGTTACTTCCCTACTTTATAAATCACCATGACTGTGGAACCGGTGGGCGGTTAGAAAGTTTTACTACTAACAGAGATACAAAAGTGGGCAGTAGGTATAAAAAGGTTGACTACCCCTGCTCTAGATTATGACTGCTACTCAATTCTGGGCAGGAAGTTTGTTGGGGAAGAACGTACAGTGTTTTTACACACTTAAAACTGTAACCCGTAGATTACTTGTATATTACTGTTCTGGGAGTCTTTGAAGTTGGGAAGTGGAACAGAAATTCTTCCAACGAGCAAATCTATAATATTATAGTAAAGATGGAGTTGTAGTAATGGAGGTTATCTGCAAGGGAAAAAATTTCAACAAGAAATAAATAAATAAATAGTAAAATTATCAAAATCATAAAGGAAAGAAGAATATTCTGTCTGGAACTATAGCAGTGGTGGGATTCAGCCAGTTCGCACCTATCCGGGAGAACCGGTTGTTAACTTTCTAAGTAGTTCGGAGAACCGATTGTTGGAAGAAATCTCCTTTTGTTTTTCCCCCACTTTACAGGGCTAATCCTGTAAGGAAGGCAGGAAGGAAACATTCTGGTGTTGTTTCTAGCCTAATCTTTATTGACCTGCTTATAGAAACTGCCTCTCCAGTTAACCCTTATTACATTGTAACAGCTAAGATGACGCGCCCATCGACGTGAGTGATGTTGATTTGGCCACACCCACCCAATCACATGGCCACCGAGCCACACCTTCCCAACTGGTCATTAGGGCAGAGAACCGGTTGTTAAATTATTTGAATCCCACCACTGATGAGCATCATATGCTTGCACTGCCCAGTTCCTAACAGGCCATGGACCAGGACCGGACTGGGCATTGGGGACCCATGGCCTAGAATAGTGATAAGAAACAAAGGGATCAAACGTTGAGTAACTCTCACTCTAGAACAGAGTTGTCAAACCGGATTTCTTCAAGGGCTGGATCAGCATTGTATTTCTCCTCCACGGGCCAGCCAGGGGAGAAGAGACAGGACGGAAGCCTCCTGTAGCATTTTGACAGCCAAAACAGGGTGCAGGGGGCGCCGCGTGAGACTGTGCCACACCCTGTTTTCAGCCTGGACGGTCTCCTGCAGCACTCTGCCAGCCAAAACATCCAGGCTGAAAACGGGCCCCGGCAAAGTGTTGCAGGAGGCTGTCCAGGCTGAAAATGGTGTGGGGGGCACTCATAACCCCCCCCCCACACACTGTTTTGGCTACCAGAGGCACCACGGGTCAGTCCTTTGCTATTTCCAGGCTGGCCCCATGGGCCAGATTTAAGGACCCCTTGAGTTTGACATCCCTGCACTACTACTACCAAATCTGGGATGCAAAATATATTGATGGCCACCAGCTGGTAGACAAGGGACTCTGTTTGCTGCTATTTAGTGAGGGTCTAGATTTCTGCTAATACATTTTTCTCACCGCTCCACCTCTGCTCTGGCCGCTTTGGCATACAAATGGACACAGAATCACTCCCTAAATTTTAAATAGGAGTGCATTTTCAGCCGGAGATGAAGCCCATTGAAATCAGCAGGAAAAGTTTCAAAAGAAAACAAAAATTACACTAAAGGGTGTATATGAAATCTTTCCTTTTATTCTGACATCCATGCTGTAAGGGCCGGTGTTGACATTGTTGAAAAGGTACCATTCATACCTAAAAGGGAGGCTTCATCTGGTTAACGTAAACCCCATGATTTAAAAACATTTTTTTTAAAAAAAAATCAAACTAAAAATGACAGGCGAGCTATGGAGCATTTACTGACTAACTATAGGAGGCGGGGAAGAAACTTTGCATGGAATATACTGGAGATATGCACAGCCAGCTGTGTAGGTCACGAAATAGAAGCATTGAATATCGTAACATTCAGAGCAGTTGCCACATCTATACTGTAATTTCTTTTCTTTTTTTAGAAATCTAAAATCTGGGACAAAATGATAGAGCTTACAACAAACACTCTGAACTATGCTTCCCTCAGTATTGTGTGTGTGTGTGTGTGTGTGTGTGTGTGTGTGTGTGTGTGTATCCTCAGTGCCAATGAGAAAGATATGGAATAAAAAAATAGAGAATTAGACCAACAGATTAACAGAGTTAAAAGGGACCTTTAAGGTCATCTAGTCCAACCCTCTACCCAAGGAGAACCCAACACCATTTCTGACAGATGGCAGTCCAGTCTCTTCTTGAAAGAGAATCGTATTAATGGGAAAAGAAATGCAACCAGAACAGCATTTTAAAAAGCTTAATTATTTTTTAACTATGAATCCTCTAAAATTGTGAGTCCTTGCTGTCTTTTCCCCCCTTTTCCTTATTATTCTCAGTGACAAGGACTGGGTTATAAGCAAAGTTAACAATATGGAGGCTTCTTGCAAATCAACCCTTGTATTTCTCAGGAGAAAGACAAGTGGGACTTGTGAAAATCCAGTAAGAGTGTTGACAACAGCAACAGTTATACAGTTTCTTGTCTCAGAGTGGCAAAGGGAAACCATTAAGGCCCAAACTGGTACGGCTGGTGGTTTAGAGCTGTTTGGCATATCCTCCTGTGAGCATTTGGACACATATGGTGTTCTACTGCACAAAGCCTCTTCTCTTTATTTGGACAGAGAGAAGGGAATTGGAGTGGGGGGAGGCGATGGGAAGCCTGTTTCCTGCCTCCAACGGGGTGAATAGGGGAGCTTCCCATGATGAGATGGCTCTCCTTTTCCTCCATCTTCCTGAAGTCTTCATCCTGCAAAGAAATGGTAGAATCCATGTGCCACTTCTCTGGTTGCATCCCGTACGCCTTTTCAGCCACGCTGAGCATCAAAACGGGAGATTCAAATTAGCAGGTGTTGATGCCAATAAGCTTTTGCAGGCAAGCTCCATTCTGAACCGGCATTAAGCATTTAGCAAGTGAGAAAGTAGGAAATTGGATATACAGCAAGAGGCCTTCTCTATCTCCGAGTTGGTCTATTACAGAGCGTTCATCAGTGGCTAAATCTTTACGGTTGTTAATCACACCTACCTCAAATTAAAGGGAAAGACACCAAAAATATAATCTCTGGTAAAGGACGGGTTGCAAATGTAAGTACCTCCCCCGCCTTCCCATTTCTGCTTTAAAAATATTGGTTGCTTAATTTAATTCATGGCATTAGCAGTGGAACAGATCAGGCCTGGCTTGGCTCTTGAGCAGAAAGACCTTTTGAGGAAGTTTGTAATCCTGGATATTGTTTGATTGAAAAAGAGGCAGTTGTGTCCCTGGGCATCTCCCGGTTGAAATCTAATTCCCTGACATTCATTCTGTGCCAAATTAAAAACAGCATCTGGGAAACAAAGCCTTTCCAAACCGAACAAACAGAAGTGACTTTTCCCCTCTCGTCATCCCTTCTTGTTATATCCTCTGATTTCACTGTATATTACCTGTAACCAAATGATATGGCTTCAGGCTATCTATGATATTCTAGCAAAGCTGTCACATCTCTTTAAGATTAGAACATAAAAGTCTGGCTTTAAATTCTTGTTTAGCCATGATTTTCACTAGGTGGCCTTAGGCTAAACCACAATATCAATAAAAGAGCATTATCCTGTGCACAATCCCTGATAATGCAGTTAAAAGAAGGTAAGATATAATTGTGTGCTTTTTTTTTTAAGCAGTTTTCTTTAAGTGTGTACATTGGTGATGATTTATTTATCAAATTTAGTAATGTTTTTGTTCCTTTGTGTCACTGTTAAGTCTTGGTGACTGCAGTTTTCATGGCAATGTTTTTGAAGGTGGATTGCCATTGCCTTCTTCCTAGGGCTGAGATCGGCCCAAGATCATACAGCTGACTCTGTGCCTAAGGTAGCAACTAGAACTCATAGCCTCCTGGTTCCTAACTTGGTGCCTTAAGCACTACACCAAGCTGTCTTTCAAATCCATTCCTTCCTTGGGTATGTCTAGTTTAGACATACCCAATTCCTGCAACCCAGTGGTGGGATTCAAATAATTTAACAACCGGTTCTCTGCCCTAATGACCATCTGAGTAGGTGGGGCTTGGTGGTCATGTAACTGGGTGGGCGTGGCCAACTCAAGGTCACTCAGGTCGATGGGCGCTTCACCTTAGCTGTTACAATGTAATAAGGGTTAACCCGAGAGGCAGTTTCTGTAAGCAGGTCAATAAAGATTAGGCTACAAACAACACCAGAATGTTTCCTTCCTGCCTTCCTTACAGGATTAGCCCTGTAAAGTGTTAAAAAACAAAAGGAGATTTCTTCCAACAATCGGTTCTCTGAACTGCTTAGAAAGTTACCAACCGGTTCTCCCGAATAGGTGCGAACTGGCTGAATCCCACCACTGCTGCAACCGTTCTTCATATGTTTTATGTCCCCTATAATCATCCTTGTTGTTCTTCTCTTACTCTTTCTAGAGTCTTGACATCTTTTTTATATCATGGAGACCAAAACTAGATGCAATATTCTAAAGGTGACCTTTTCAAGGCATCATAAAGTGTTACTAACACTTCACATGATCTTTATTCTATCCCTCTGCTATTGCAGCCTAAGACTGCATTAGCTTTTTTGGTGGCTGCATTTCACTGTTGTTCATATTTAAGTGACCAGGTCTCCAAGATCCCATTTTCAGTTACTGCTATTCAGCCAGGTTCCACCTATTCTATACCAATACAATTGGCTTTTCTTACCTAAGTATAAAACCTTACTTTTCCCACCATCGAATTTCATTTTGTTGTTGAGAAAAGTAAGGTTTTACACAGGCAAGAAATTAGAAAACTCTTTAAATCAAATCAAATCAAATCAAACTTTTATTGTCAATGCACAACATGTGTACAGTGAAATTGAATAACATAAGATACTGTAAATGTTGGTCAATCTAGCCTCTTTTCTTCCTGCATTTTTTGAAGTTGTTGCTGGTGGCCAAAGCAAATTGCCATTCCAGGGCCGGACTGAGATTAGGGATTTCAGATGGACACAAATGAGCGATTAGATGGAAAGTTATAGGAGAAGAGGTGCTCATAATTTTTGTTCTTAAATTCTGATTCATCAGGTTCCTCTGGAATTGGAGACCTGGAAGCTAACGATATAAAGGATCAATGCAGAGATATATTCATGTTAATATATTCTGAAGCTCTGCTAATAATCAAGCATGATACTTGATATTTGGCATGAATCAACATCATCTTTTTACATTTACTGTCCACAGAGCTCCAATGCACTTTGATCTACTAACATGCATTTATTATTAACTATAATTTGTCCCCGGTGGGTTAAATTGACAAAGAGGCACTATCTTAGAATAGACCTTTTTACATTGTGTGTGTGTGTGTGTGTGTGCATGCGCACAGCCCCTCCCCGGATTGTGGGCTTAAGAACTAGTCTTGAGTGTAGTGGTCATCTCAGAGCAGGTAAGGACAAAAGGAAAATGGGGCAAAATTCTTTTATGGGACAGGAAATTTCACTCTCTTTGGAAAGCAAGTTTAGTTCTCTTGCAGATTTACCCTTTGTTATTGGGATTTTGACTAAAGAGAACAGTGCGAAGTGTTCCACAGAAAATATTATTAATATTATTGAGAACACTCCACAAATCAAACACATACTTTATAGAATAGCCACAGTTTGTGTTTGGAAGGCATTTGCAGAGCTTGAGTACCA
>NC_045545.1:10560033-10590033 GCF_009769535.1 Thamnophis elegans | reverse complement strand
TACATTGTAACAGCTAAGGCGAAGTGTCGATTGATCTGAGTGACGTTGAATTGGTCATGCCCACATGATCACATGACCACTGAGTCCCGCCTACCCAGCTGGTCATTAGGGCAGAGAACCGGTTGTTAAATTATTTGAATCCCACCACTGGTTATATCCTATTATTTTTTCATTAAAGATGCTAAATGATGGTGGGAAAAAATGTATATGCAGTCATAAATGGGTTCAGATAGACAGATATAGCAATAGCAATAGCAGTTAGACTTATATACCGCTTCATAGGGCTTTCAGCCCTCTCTAAGCAGTTTACAGAGTCAGCATATTGCCCCCAACAACAATCCGGGTCCTCATTTTACCCACCTCGGAAGGATGGAAGGCTGAGTCAACCCTGAGCCGGTGAGATTTGAACAGCCGAACTGCTGAACTGCAGTCAGCTGAAGTAGCCTGCAGTGCTGCATTTAACCACTGTGCCACCTCGGCTCTTATGTTATGTTAGATATGTTATGGATGCAAATGAAATTGGAGCTGAACACCCTAGAATCGTGATGGCGAATCTTTGGCACGCATGCCAGAGGTAGCACGCAGAGCCCACTTTGTGGGCACGAGCATCTTTGCCAGCTGCTCTTCTGGTTTCTGGCATATGCATGCACGCCAGCCAGCTGACTTTGAGCATGCCAGAGCACCGGACACCCGAAGACCAGGTGGCCAGCGTGTGCATCCCAGTTTGGGCACTTGATGCCAAGAAGGGTTGCCATCACTGCCCTAGAAGTAGCATAAGAGACAAAGAAGAGACATAATAGCTATTGGCATTTTGTTTTTGTTTTGTTTTTTAAATCACCCATCAGGGAAACTACAGAAGAATAAGCCAGAACAAACCAAAAATATTTAATAGTTATGTGGCATGAGGTTCAATTGGATGGAGCCTCCGAGAATGTTATTCAAAGTGAAATTTTTGGTTCTGCAGCAAACGGAGCCATTAAAGATGAAAAGCTGTGCTAACCTTATTTACCTCGGGTTGAATATAAAACAACAGGAAATTTCCGTCTTATCTCCACTGTGATCTTATTATTATCCTGCAAAATTATTATCATTATTTATTATCACATATGTCGCGCTACCAGGGTGCATAAATCACACCCCAAGTAGCTTGCAGTTTTTAATTCGACACACAAGCAAAACGAGAAGAAGGAAAAAGAAGCCGCAAGTGGAGATGAGATGAAAAAAAGGGGGAAAAGAGAGATATGGGTTGCTTGAACTGCAGGCATTACAGGCTGTGGTGCAACAGAACAGGAGCAACAGACAATGGGAACAAAGGCTTTGTAGATTTTTTTTTTAAATGCTCCTTAAAATGGAATGTGGAGGAAAACACACAGGTGGCATAAGGCAGTTGTTCTGGGAAGCTGCGATTATGACTTATCAAAAATATGCAGTGACTTCTGGAGCCAACACTGCCAATGGGGATATCAGTCACCCTGACTAGCTGGAACCCCCCCACATGGAGACAATTATTGACCAGTTTAGCGTGGATTTATTTTTCCTAAAATCAAGCAGTTGCTAGTAGAGACTCTGGATAGGAGAGAGTGGGTGACATAAAATAGTCAAGATGGTCCCCGTTTAAAAGGAAAGAGATAAAAGAAAAAGAAACTGCGTTAGTGTTTTTGATTTATACCCTGTGTCTTCCCAAGACAATGTATACAGTAGACTCCTTTCTCCACTCTTAGCTATACCAAACTGCATTTCTTTTTTTAATTATTTTTATTTTAAACACATCAACAAAAACAAACAAATGACTTAAAACAACATAGGAACAAGAAGTTCCATCCTATATCATACAGCAGTTCCGTATCGGTTTCTTTACAGTTAGTGTTTTCCCTTCTATACATTTCTATCTTGCATTCATGGTCCACTTATTCGTTATCCATTTTTATGTACTATTCTATATTTATTTTTACTTAGTTATTTATAACAAAATATTGTTTACCTATATTATGCTTTATATTCTTATTTATTCTCTTACATACAATTATAGATATACATTCACATAGTTATTCTTTTTCTTTGCCATTCTTATACTTTTGTTATTCCATTTAAAAGGTTATAATATACAGTTTGGGTTGCTTTGTTTACCATCCTTTCCTCCTGTTGTAACACCACCTTATTTTCCCTTCCTTTTCTCCCTTCTCTCCTTCCCCTTCCTTCTTCCCTTACCTCTCCCCTACTCCTACCCTCTCTCTTCCCCTTCTTGCCCTCTCTCCTCCTCTTTCTCTCCCTTCCACCCACCTGCATTTCTTTTTATTATTAGCTCCTGGGAATACAAATCAGTTAGTTAGACATTTTAAAAAAGAGGGGGGGGAGATTAAACATTAAATATGGGGCAGCAAGAAGGCAGAGTTCTTCTGTGTCCTTCCCCAACACGTGCACTTTGTATTCAATTGGGAAAAAAAACCCCAAACCAGTGATGTCTTACTGATCAACCATCAGCTTAGTAGCCGGACCATTAGCTAAGCATCAATCTGACAACATTGAATATGGCTCTATCAAGGTGTCAGCTCAAGACCACCTTGTCAACAACAGGGAATGACAAGTTCCAGTCTGTGAGGAGCAAAGGCTATATGAGATTGCTTCCCCATCTTCTGCAGCAAGATGGTGCATGTCCTGAAGCAATTACTTATGCACGGCAGAGTCGGTTGCACCAAATCTAGATGTGAGAAAGTTAGTTGGCATCCAGCAGGCCGATGTTTGAATGGTTTGTAATGAATTCGTTTCGGTTTCGGCATGGTTACCGTAGCTGTTACAGCTAAATGCCATTCTGTTTTTTTTCAGATCTTCAATATTCACCTAACAATTCATAGATCCAGGTAGACATTTGGGAGGCAAAGGGCTACTGAACAGCCACTTTTCTTTTTTAAAAAAACGAGGATTCATCTTAACCTATGAAAACAAAATCACAGCGGCAAGAGAAATCCTTGAGAAAATGCCAACTATTGTATCTATTCAGGGTGGAGGCCCTTGATGCTCTCTGAGTTTGGTTGTTTAGCCTTACCTGACCAGGTACCATCATCAAGGAGAAAACCGCATTCCCACTAATACTTGCAGGGCAAGCTACTGTAAAGGAAAAGGAGCAAGTCTCACAGTCCCTAGCATTGATGATAGTCAAGTAATGAAGTATCTGCAACCAGGCGACCAAGCACAGACAACACCAAAAACTCCACAACTATTATCTGCCCCAAATGAAACCCCCTTACTTTAATGCTCCAATGGATGGCAATAGCAATGCATGGAAATTGCACATGATTTCCATAAAGTACTTTTGAAATGCCCACCCTTTTTGATATTCTCACAATGGCCCAGTCTAGCAGAGCTTCAAGTATTCTGGAAATCACCTGAAACTGGCTATTGCTGGGCCATCCTTAAACCAACAGACATAGCACACATTGGTGGATTGATTGTGTGCCATTGAATCAACCACATCAATAGATAATAATATATATTAATGGATGTGTGTGTGTGTATGTTCCAGCATAACTCTGGAACGCCTTGAGCAACCAAACTTGGTACACAGATGACTTACTCTCTGGAGACAAATACTGTGGTGGTAAGACACCCCTAACACCCCTCGGGGCTGTGTGTTCTGTAAAGATGCAGCAGATTGTGCCTTTAAATAGCTTCTACTGTACTGCCATAAAATGGCTTCTACTGTACAGTGCAGTGTAGTTGCTATGGTAACAGCTTCACAATACTCCACAAAGGGTCTCCCTCTGCTAAAGGGAAAAAATCCAACAATATTTGGTCTGGAAATTTCCCCCCTATTAATAAATACCTGGACAACGCCGGATTATCAGTTAGTGTATAAATAAAATTTAAAAATCCAAATGCAAGCAGATTTTGCATAAGCATAAACCTCCTTCAGATGTCCATGGAAATATCTCCTCCTCCTAAACATTCTAAGAAGAATTAATAGCTGTTATATATAATGTGAAGAGTGGGGAGGGGAGAAGAGAATGACTTAAGATAGCCCCACCCTCACCAACATGTCATTACCGAGACTTTAAAGGCTATTACATTCCGCATGCAAATGAGTTCTTTCTATAATGATGTCGAATGCTTGCAGGAAAATGAAGAAACATTCTCACTACCCCATGGACATTTGGCCTATCCCAGTGTTAACATCTCCACAATCCTGTAGATATTTAATTCATCAAGTGTGTTCCTCTTCTCTTGTAGCCCCAGGTCAATGTGACATGATATAAGTAACAGTCTCATTTAGCTGAACCATTGATTGCTTGAATGTTTTGAAAGCCCGCAAAGCTGTTTGAATTAATTAGGTTCTGCTGCATTTTAAAAACCTCCATCTCAACCTGTCTCTTGCAGCTTGGTGCGAGGGGAGGGGAAAACATGTCTCTTTTGAATTAATGCAGAATAACTTGCCAACCTGGTGCCCTCCAAGTGCTGGATAACATCTCCCAGGATTCTCAGCCAGTGTGTCCAATAGAATTCCGAGTATCTGTGGGCTAATGTGTTGAAGATTTTAGTTAAGGAGAATTCAGAAGGTAACTAGCAATGTAACTTCATTAGCATTCCCTGGGCATAAAACACTTGGTGCCAGAAAGGCAGATAGGATACAGCTCCCACAATCCAAACTCAGCGGTGGGTTTCAAAAATTGTACGAACCTACTCTGTGGGTGTGGCCTCCTTTGTGGGAGTGGCTTGCTGCCCATGTGACCGGATGGGAGTGGCTTGCCACCCATGTGACCGGATATGAAGATGCCGATGACACTTGTCAGAACCACCTTAAATTACCTCACACATAGCACTGGCATGCATAAGAATATGATGTAAACTTGTTTTTTAAAAGGCATCTTTGGTTTACATTAAAACAACTTCAACACACGCAATGTTCTGATTGCACCACAAACGCAGTAGTCATCCTTACCTTTCACAGAGGCACTGAGTTTTATAAATATGAGAATGATAGTGTAGAACAGTGTTTTTCAACCACTGTGCCGTGGCACACTAGTGTGCCGTGACATAGTGTAAGGTGTGCCGTGGGAGAATTACTTTATATATAGTCAATATAGGCACAGAGTTAAATTTTTTAAACATTTTCTAATGGTGGTGTGCCTCGTGATTTTTTTCATGAAAAAAGTGTGCCTTTGCACAAAAAAGGTTGAAAAACACTGGTGTAGAATAATCATATCCAAGGACCAGTGGTAGGTTTCAAAAAATTTTGGAATCTCTTCTGTAGGTGTGGCCTGCTTTCCGGGTCCACTGGTGGAACCTCTTCTAACCGGTAGATTTAACGAACCGGTTCTACCGAATAGGTGCAAACTGGTAGGAACCCACCTCTGTCATTGATGGAAATCAAAATCTAAAATATCTGGAAGATACCACATGACTTGACAAGGTCTATAAATATGGGGTGTTAGAATTAGCAGCAAGAGCTTGTAACAGATATATGGGATGTGCAGATTTTAAAAGTGGGTATATTACAACGATCAGCATCTTTTACTATTGAATATGCTGGTTAAACTACTGTGTAATCACTGGTTGAAGGTCCTGGGATTACTACTTACAACTACATATCCTATCAGGTCCAGTAGGAGAGGCAATGTCACAGTTCTTGCCAACTAGGGAGTTTTGTTGGGTGGGGCTGAGAAGGAAGGCCCTTTCTACCATGAACATCCTTCCACATGAGATGAAACCAATCCCAATCTGGAAGGCCTTCTGGAAAGCCCTCAAAACATGGTTGTGGCAAAAAACGTGATAGCCTTGACCCCTGCTAATTGGCTGTATGATGATGCACGCTTTGCTGCCCTTCTGTTTTTAAAACTGAAACTTAGTTTTAATTTTATTTTTAAATTGTTTTGTATGCAGTCCAGAGTCACAGTAAAAGGCGGGTGACTATACAAATATGATCAATTGATCAGTCAGCAAGATAGGGTGTGTGTGTGTCATAGTTATCACATCCTTGTTTGTAGGAGGCATGGCTTACTATCTAAATCAGGGGACTCCAGACTTGGCAACTTTAAAATGTGTGACTTCAACTCCCAGAATTCCTCAGCCAGCCACACACTAGCTGGGGAATTCAGAGTTGAAGTTCACAAGTCTTAAGGTTGCCAAGTTTGGAGACCCCGGTTCTAAATTACTGACCTCCTGGTTACGGAAGAACATACTCGTCAATATATCAATTCTGGTCTCCTTATTTTATTGTAGAATGGGCTGATTAGGTTCCTTTAAACTTAAGTCTGCTGTTCAGGATGTCCAAAAGAGCAGAGTCTGGGTCCTTTATGCAGGGAAACAACACACTTTGGGTCCATTTCATAAATAACCACAATGAAGGTGCCATCAGGAATGAATGCCTCAATTGCATTCTTGAATTCCAGAGTCAGGCTGTGAATCCTCACAGGGAATGGAGTCGTAAAGAGACCACAGAGATTAATGAGGGATAGAAGCCTGTTCTGATGAACCCAAGATATGCACACAAAAAAAAAAAGAGGACAGACTAATAACATAAGGAACTGGAAAAAAAGCAAATAAAGGGCAGGAACCTAAAATAGCTTAGTGAAAACTGAGTATCCTGAACTATGAACTGCGGAGTCAGTTGGAAGATAAAATTCAACATTTGGACACGGAGGGAAGGTGGAATAAACTAGCTTGAGTTCCTGGCCGTATCAGATTTCTGGGGGAACCAATTTGGTCTAATGTTGAAGGCATCGGGCTAGAAATTGAAGGTTGTGAGTTCTAGTCCCACCTTAGGTGCAAAGCCAGCTGGGTGACCTTGGGCAAATCACTCACTCAACCCTAGGAAGAACAAAGCTTCTTCTGAAATCTTGCCAATAAAATTACAGTTGCCAGGTATCGAACACTGACTTGAAAGGCAAAAACTCATCATCATAAATCAAACTTAAGAGTTCCTGGTATAGCAGCTACAGCCCAACAGGAAAAGAAGTGATGGGCATTGGGATAAATAAAGACATAATGGTTTTTTTTTTTCAACTTGGGCACTGTCCAGGTATGTGGACAGGCTGTTTGGGCAATCACCATGGTGACTGGGGAATTTTGAGAGCCGAAGGACTTGCATTTGGATGTTGCCAGAGTTGAGAAGCATGAATGAGAACAATGCAAACACAACTTGTATGTTAACGGAGACTGAACTGACCAGGGTAATAAAAAAAAACACAAACCAAATGACTATCATGTTCACCATTGGATAGTGCATACGTTTAGCAACTAAATCAAAATCCAAATTGTAAAATAAAATTAGGAATGGAATTAGAAATAACATTGGTAGCATTGTAGTAGTTTTATGCAAAGATATGAGGTGATCCCACTTAGATATAATGTTGCCACCAGTGGTGGGATTCAGCCAGTTCGCACCTATCCGGGAGAACCGGTTGATAACTTTCTAAGCAGTTCAGAGAACAGGTTGTTGGAAGAAATCTTTTATTTTTTCCCCACTTTACAGGGCTAATCCTGTAAGGAAGGCAGGAAGGAAACATTCTAGTGTTGTTTCTAGCCTAATCTTTATTGACCTGCTTACAGAAACTGCCAGTTAACCCTTATTACCATTGTAACAACTAAGGCGAAGTGTCCATCGACCTGAGTGACGTTGACTTGGCCACGCCCACATGGTCACATGACCACCAAGCCCCGCCTACCCAGCTGGTCATTAGGGCAGAGAACTGGTTGGTAAATTATTTGAATCCCACCACTGGTTGACACCAAATTAAAACAACAACAACCCAATTGCTTCTTTTCATCGATGGTTCCCTGGGAGGTTCATTGTTATCCTTCTATTAAATCTCTTTGCTGGAAAAAACCTGAGGCACATCACAATGGCAAGATCCCACTTTCAAGGGAACCAGATCTGGGCTGTAAAAACCCAGGTGAGCTGGTAGCAGAAGAAAAGAAAGAAAATTAAAACATTTCTGCTCTCATCTTGTGGTTATCTCCTTTTCTGCAGACCAGCCTGGTGGCCCCATTACATTCAGATATAAAGTCAGTTCCAGTATTGTTTTCCTTTTTCCTTGTGGTTTATTCTCAGCATTATAGCCAAGGGATTTAATTTCCATGAACACAAGCAAGCAGACCAATTAGGCTCTGGACACTGACCATTAATCACATAGAAAGCCTAGGGATCAGCTGCTTGGGTCAGTTTGCTGTCAGGCCTCTGCATCTGGTTTTCTTAGTGCTTTCCTTGAAATGCATCCCTTTTGCTCTGCTGACTGGGGGGGGGGGATAATCCATAGTGATAGTTTTATGGAGGAAGGGAAGGAAGAAGGGGATGGAAGGAAGGAAGGAAATATCCCAACAAGCTTAGACCCTCTTATCATTTGTCAGTGGCCCCAGAGATGTAAAAGAAATATGTCACATATTTCTGTGTAGAAGTGAATGTATGAAATTTGCTGCAGCGTGAGTTCCTATTTTTCCTAGTTCCTATTTTTCTTTAGTCAGATAGAAAACCTGTAAGTGCTTCCCTTTTGGAGGGAAAAAAACCCTTCATAATGGAGGAAAGATGTATTTGGAAAAGAATGTAGCATTTCAAAAGCTTAGGTACAAAATCATACAGAAATCACGTCCATTAGGGAAATGTAAATTGAAGCAAGAATGACTTGGGGAAGGAGAGAGAGGGGGGGAGGGATGGTGAATGAGAGAGAGGGATGGAGAATGAGAGAGGGAGAGAGGGAGGAAGAATGAGAGAGAGAGGGAGGAAGGAAGGGAGAATGAGAGGGAGAATGAGAAAGGGGGAGGGAGGAAGAATGAGAGAGAGAGGGAGTGATGGAGGGAGAATTAGAGAGAGAGGGAGAGAGGGATGGAGAATGAGAGAGAGGGGGAAGAAGGAAGAATGAGAGGGAGGAAGGAAGGATGAAAGGGAGAGGGAGAAAGAGATGGGGAGGGAGGAAGAATTAGAGAGAGAGGGGGGATGGAGAATGAGAGGGAGGGAAGGAGGAAGAATGAGAGGGAGGGAGAGAGAGAGACAAATGGTTTCTCGAAGATACGAAGATAAGGAAGGGAGAATGAGAGGGAGAAGGAGAATTAGAGAGGGCGAGGGAGGGAAGAATGAGAGAGAGAGTGAGTGAGTGAGGGAGAATTAGAGAGGGAAAGAGGGATGGAGAAAGAGAGGGAGGGAGGGAGGAAGAATGAGACAGAGAGAGAGAGATGGTTTCTCGAAGATACGGTAAAAACTAAGTCTCACACAGCAACGACAAAGCTGTAAGTCGGATGTGGATTTTAACAAACCTTCTAGAAAGTAAACAAGCTCAGTGGCTCGGAATCCTCCCCTGTTAATGAGGACAATAAAACACACCAGATGCTGTTGATCTGCCCTTTATTATTGTCCCCTTCTCTGTCTCCCTGACCATCCAGCCCCCGAAGATAATATGAGGTTTCTGTATCGGAATCACAAGGGGAGAATGAAGTACCCACGAAAGCTTCAACTGCTCTTATCGAGTCCAGAGGGTTTATGCCTCTTATTTCAGACAAGCATCACTGCAGTGGGAGGAGTTCACTGTGGTAAATAATATATGGCAAGGATATAAATATCAGTAATAGGCCTGGGGCCAGGGTTCAGTTCACCAGGATCTGGATTTAAAAGCTCTAAGCCAGGGTTTCACAGCCTTGGTCATCTGAAGATGCGTGGACTTCAACTCCCAGAATTCCCCAGCCAGCTCTGGATTCAAAGCCCACTCCTTTTTAATGTGTATCACATATTTTAAAAAAGGGCAGGGCTTTGATCTTCAATTTTTTGACACACACACACACCCTTTACGGATGCCCCTAACTTGCTACCCCTTAATTCTTGCTCTTGTACTATTATCAAGCCCTTCCTTATTTTCCCCCCGTTTTTCATAACTTATACATCCCTACCTATGATCTTTGCTTCTCCAACTCCTCTACCCCAGCTGACGAAAGGTTGCCATGTTCCCACTTCTACTGCTGAGGTGTGGATCTGCCTCCTCGTCTCCTGTTCTTTCTTCCTACAAAACCTTCCTCAAAACCTACTATTGTTTATATTTGCAACCTTCCTTAAGGTCATTCTTGGATGTAGCTGCAAGCCAGTGGTGGGATTCAAATAATTTAACAACCGGTTCTCTGCCCTAATGACCAGCAGGGTAGGTAGGGCTCGGTGGTCATGTGACTGGGTGGGCGTGGCCAACTCAAGGTCACTCAGGTCGGATGCTTCGTCTTAGCTGTTACAATGTCATAAGGGTTAACGGGAGAGGCAATTTCTGTAAGCAAGTCAATAAAAATTAGGCTAGAAACAACACCAGAATGTTTCCTTCCTGCCTTCCCTACAGGATTAGCCCTGTAAAATGGAAAAAAACAAAAGGAGATTTCTTCCAACAATCGGTTCTCTGAACTACTTAGAAAGTTACCAACCGGTTCTCCCAAATAGGTGCGAACTGGCTGAATCCCACCACTGCTGCAAGCTGAGTGGTAAGGAAAGTGGGTGGCTTGTGTTGTGAACACGCAGGCTTTGGTGGGAAATGTGTCAGAGGATGTTTTAGCAAGCAGGAAGGTAGGTTCCAAAAGCAAAAGGTATTTTTTTGCTTTTAGTTTTTGATCCAGTCCCTTAGCTGCCATTCCTACCATAACTAATCCTGAAGGAAAATTCAGACGCACAGCTAAATTGATCACCTACTCTTCCCCCTTTTTTAATCTTGCATCCATTTCCCTTTACCGCTTCTTTTGTTGAATTTTAGCATCTTTGGAGCAGGCTGTCCTATTCAAATGGCTTTCTACCTCGGCAGTCCTGCAGCTGTAATAAATAGGAATAAATAATAAACACAACTTTTCTGAAATATACAGATCCCCATTCTCATCATTGTATTGTGGATTAATAAATAACGTGAAATAGATCCCAAGCAGGATGTTAATAATCCCACCTTCGTGGCCAAGGCATTCTAACTGACCTTTGCTACCTCCAGTTTTCATTCAGTTTAGGATTTCTTTTTTTTTTTTTTAAGGACCTGCAAATTAAAACAATGCTATGTGGCGGCAGATGGAAAATGAAGCTTTTGGTAACAGGCACCTTCTGAGAGATGATGAGTTAGCAGATGATTATAGTAACCTACATATTTCATCAATGTCTTTTTGTGCTTGAATTTGGGGGGTTGGTTTTTTTTCTGCTTTAAACTCACTCTCCACTTTGTACAGGATGTTTTGTTAATTAATTCACCAGGGCAGAAAGAAAGTCCCTCCCTTTCCGCCTCCTCTAGATCATTGGTGTCAAACTTGTGGGGTCACGTGACGTTTCGTGGCGTTTTTCTCCCTTCATGGAGCTGGGGTGGGCGTGGCCTGCGCTTGACGAATCCGGCCTCCCGGTGGCCTGTTTAACGCCCCTGCTCTAGATCAACCTGGAGGCCACCGCAGGCCCCACCAGATATAAAGAGAAGGATGCCTAACTAGAGGATGGGATTTTCAGCACCCCCCATCACCATTTTTATTTTACGTTTTTTTTAATGAAAAAAATGGATGCATTAGGCCAGTGTTTCTCAACCTTGGCCTCTTGAAGATGTCTGGACTTCAACTTCCAGAATTCCCCAGGCAGCATTCGCTGGCTGGGGAATTCTGGGACTTGAAGTCCAGACATCTTCAAGTGGCCAAGGTTGAGAAAAACTGCATTAGGCTTATGAGAACTTAATTTATTTTATTTTATTTTATTTTTACTTACTTACTTACTTACTTACTTACTTACTTACTTACTTACTTATTTATTTATTTATTTATTTATTTATTTATTTATTTATTTATTTATTTATTTATTTATTTATTTAGACTTATATACTGCTTCATAGGGCTTTCAGAACCTCTCTAAGCGGTTTACAGATTTTTTAGCAAATTGAGTCAGCATATTGCCCCCAACAGTCTGGGTCCTCATTTCACCCACCTCGGAAGGATGGGAAGGCTGAGTCAACCTTGAGCCGGTGAGATTTGAACCGCTGAACTGCAGATCACAGTCATCTGAAGTGGCCTGCAGTACTGCACCCTAACCACTGCGCCACCCTAAGCACTGCGCCACCTCGGCTCTTACGAGATTAAGAGATTCTTTGATTTGTTCCCCTGCCTGCAACAACTCAGAAAATCATGCTGTTATGATTTAGGAGTTTTGCTACCAGGTTCTGCAATCTGGAGGCTTTGCTGGGTGTGTGTGGGGGGGGGGGGGCTGGGATGGAGACCCAGATGGCCCGAGACTCAGTTTGTCAACTCCAGGTGCATGTTATTAGCTCCTATATTCCTGTTGGAGTGCCTGGGGATTACAATTTAGTAGAGTTGATCATTGAACTCTGCCCAGGCAACGTTTCTCCTTTCTGTCTGTCTGAGCTCTTGGAACGGCTCTTGATGGGGGGGACCGGTAAGGGATTCCATTCTTAATGGCAAATGAAGCAAAGCCAGCGTACTTATCCATGTACCGAGATGGAGGCTGGCTTAGCCCGATTCTGCCATTTGCACCGCAGGAATTAAAGCAGCCCCGTCCGATCTGGCAGCCCGTCGGATCGTATTTCTCCTTCCCCTTGGGCGCCTTGTCTGAATGGCATGATGATCATTCATTTTAGGTTTTCGGTACTCGGAGTCAAGCAGGCTCATTTTTTATACTTTAGGGAGATTCTCTCCGCTCTGGAGTGGTGTCAGGGTAGCTTTCTGAGGTTGGATTGCCACCAGGATGCTGCTGTCGTTGCTGCAAACATCTCCCCCTCCCCAGCCTAACAATTGCAGCAAAAATTCTTTCATCCTTGGCACAGTTTGGTCCGCTCTGAAATTGACAGTGGGCCCCTGGGCTCCTCCAGGGAGAGCACTGGCTTCCAATATTGATATAAATGCTACTCTCCAGCTGGTATCCCTGGGCTGGATGGTTTCCCAGTTAAATAGTAAATTGCAGCCGCCCTGATGTAGCCGACATTATGAACATGCCAAGCGGAGGCAATAAAGAACCTTGAAAGCTAGTCTTCCCCTTACAGATCGTCCTGTACTGTAATAGCAAATTGGGTTGGGGGCCAAGAGAGCTTTCAAGCCATCTTCTCATTGCTTTCAGCTTACCCCCATTCCCCCAGAGCAAATGCAATTGTGGCACTGGCAGATCAGCTCCAGCTGCACCCCTTCTGCACGCCATTCTTGTTGCAAACAAGAAGCTACTGTATATCCTGGGTTTAGATCAGGGGTAGTTTTATACCTACTGCCAGAGGTGGGTTCCTACCAGTTCGCACCTATTCGGTAGAACCGGTTCGTCAAATCTACTGAACCGGTTAGAAGAGGTTTCCCCAGTGGACCCGGAAAGCAGGCCACACCTACAGAAGAGGTTCCAAATTTTTTTGAAACCCACCACTGCTATACACACACACACACACACACACACACACACACACACAGACTGACACAGAGAGAGAGAGAAAGAGAAAGAAAGGAAGAAAGAAAAAAAGAAAAAAAGAAAAAAGAAAGAAAAAGAGTGAGAGAGAGATGAAAGAAAAAAAGAAAAAAGGGACAGAGAGAGACAAAAGGAAGGAAAGAAAGAGAGAGAGAGAGAAAGAAAGAAAGAAAGAAAACACATGGCCGGCAAGCCACTCCCATCAGGTCACATGGCCGGCAAGCCACTCCCACAAAGGAGGCCACACCCACAGAGTAGGTTCCCAAAAAATTTGAAACCCACCACTGCCTACCACCCACTTTTGTATCTCTGTTAGTAGTAAAATTTTCTAACCGCCCACCGGTTCCACAGTAATGGTGGTTTTATGAAAACCTAATGAAAATATTTTTAAATAATGCTATGATTTTTTTTTAGTCAATTAAACTAAAAAAAAAAGGAAAGTGCTTCAGTATCGGACAAAACCCCTACCGCCCACCATGAAAGCTGGAACGCCCACTAGTATTTATTTTTATTTATTATTTATTAGTTTTGTATGCCGCCCACTCTCGGAAGACTCAGGGTGGCTACAATAAAAAGGGAGGGGGGGATATAAAAATAAAACAACAGTTTAAAATTGCAACAACATTCACAACCTAGAATGGGGCTGGACAATTCAACAGCCCCAGGCCTGCCGGAACAGCCAGGTCTTCGTCGCTTTACGGAAGGCCGGAAGGGTAGCAAGGGTCCGGATCTCAGCGGGGAGATCGTTCCAGAGGGCCAGAGAAGCTACAGAGAAGGCCCTCCCCCGGGGGGTCGCCAGCAGACATTGACCGGCTGATGGAATCCGGAGGAGGCCTAATCTGTGCGATCTAATTGGTCTGTGGGAGGTAATTGAGAGGTAATTGTGAGTGGTAGGGACCAGATTGACTACCACTGGTTTAGACTGTTGAGCTTGCTAGTCACTTTTGGCAGCGGCTCTTCAGGCTTTTTGGAAAAAAAATGTTTATCTATAAGGCTACCAGATGTGGGAGATGCACCAACCTTAGTGCCCCACTAGATGGCAGGAAAGAGATTCAGAAAACCCAAGCTTTGCTGCCCTCTAAGGGTTGCTCCCATTTTTGCATCCCAAATGTATCTACCAGGAAATGGGATGCCAATTAAAGCTAGGTCCTTTCCATTGGCAAAGCAGCTGTTTTATTACAAAGATTCTGCCTTTCAAAGGTGAGAGAGAAAGATCAGTTTCTCCGTGTCTCTGTACACACAGTACAATCCTCTACTTCTTCATATATTTTGGCAAAGGAGACATTTGGCCCAGAAGTATTGCAAAAAAATAAAAATAAAAGTAGGCACTAAAAGAGAAAATTTGCTCCTGGGAGCCTTGATTGTTCCAGGTAGAATAGAACTCTGTCTGATCTGAATCATTCCAGCCAGGGCCCACACTTACCTAAATAACAGGATTTTAACAGTCTGCTGCAGCCGACTCACTAAAGGCGCCATTGTAGAGCTGATTTGCACTCAGCTTCAGATCCCTGATTACAAAAATGCATGTTTATCACATCAGTTACGAAGACGCCTGGGTATATAAATCACAGCCCTTTCTTTGGAAAGCAGCAGCCGCAGCATACATGCTTGCTCGCTTGCTCGCCTATTGAAAACTCATTTTTTCCACCGTTGATTTCCAAGGCGGCATGCAACATAATTAAAGTCAATTAAAAACAAACAAACACTACTCCCCTCTGATCAAATGAAATCCACGAGAGCAGAGGAGGAAGTAGAATGAAGATGATGATCATAACAATAATAATTCCAAAACATCTGGAAGCATCCGCTGAACACCATCGGCATTGACAAAAATCACCATTAATCAATTGCAAAAGGCAGATTTAATTGTAACAACTTATAGCAATAGCAATAGCAGTTAGACTTATATACCGCTTCATAGGGCTTTCAGCCCTCTCTAAGCAGTTTACAGAGTCAGCATATTGCCCCCAACAACAATCCGGGTCCTCATTTTACCCACCTCGGAAGGATGGAAGGCTGAGTCAACCCTGAGCCGGTGAGATTTGAACAGCCGAACTGCAGAACTGCAGTCAGCTGAAGTAGCCTGCAGTGCTGCATTTAACCACTGCGCTACATTGCAATGATACCTTTAATATTATTAAACAACAACATCTGCTTATCCCAGGTCCATGGGAAGGATTCGATAGGTGGATAAAAATATCAAATCCAGTCTAAACATCTGGCCGAGTGTGCAAGTAGCCATAATACAGAGCATTCCCTATAGTAAATCCAACAAGTGTTACTCTCCCTGTGTTTATTTTTCTTTCCTTTGAGTTTTCAATCTGATAGTTCTTGAGAGTGTGACTTAGAGACCATGGGATGGTCAAAATTTTCTTCCTGCCACGTTCACCAGCCTCTGAAGCCAGGCTGTTTCAGAATCATGCAACACCAGGAATAGACAGAAGCTAGAAAGTTCAAGCTAGCAATTGCTAAATTGTTAGACCAGTTCTAGATCTGGTCTTATGTTTCTCCTACAAAAGTGTAATTTTACTTACAAAGTGACAACAGAGCAGAAGTTTCTTGTTTGTCTCTCCATTATGTGGTTTGATTTGGCGCTGTATTTCTGGATTCTTCTTTTTTGGGGATTGTTGAAGTTAGCTGACGGTCCATTAGAAGATAGGCATGGATTTTGCCTGTGTCCTGCATACATTAATATCTGTAATCTTTTGAAATACCTGTACTAATTAAAAATAGTGGAATTTTACCTCATGCTACAGAGGAGGAGAGGGCCACTAGGTAACATGTGTGCCTGTTTTGTCTGAATGGAGTTTGGAGGAGGGGAACAAAGAGAATTAAAAAAAAAACAGTAGTCATGACTGCACAGTTGAAATCCTGCTCCTTTTTATATATATTCACATAAGGCTAGAGGTGGGTTGCTGTCGGTTTGGCCCAGATCGGCCGAACCAGTAGTATCAGCAACAGGAGGCTCTGCCCACCTGCCCGGATGCTTCTGTGCATGCGCAGAAGCGTCACGTGCGCCCGAACTGGTAGTAAAAAATTGGCAACCCACCTCTGCATAAGACACATGTAGGAAATGGGTGGGGCCTCAATTACACAGTTGAGTCTGCCATCTTGATTTTTTTTAGCACCTCCTATGAGCACCCTTCTTGGTGCCAGCACTCCGGATTTGCAAATCCCAAGGTCTCTGTTCTCCTTTCTGACAAATCTCTGCTTTCAGACCTGTATGTTGGATAAAGGATCATGCTTTGCACCATTTCCTTGACAATTGCTTTTAGAAAGTTTAGAAGGAGGGCATAGTTTGGGGGAAAAATTCGTTAGAAAAGGTTCACCGACAAATGCGCGCACGACAAATGCGCGCCGACAAAACTGCGGCGAGAAAACCATGATGTTGAAATCGCGCCGACAACAGCGCGCCGACAAAAGCATGCCATCAACAAACAACGCAAAAACAACGTAATAATCATAACCCTAACCCTTACCTTAACTGTAATCACACTTTTGTCGGCACACTGTTGTCGGCGCACTGTTGTGGGCATGATTTTGACATTGCGATTTTCTCGCCGCGGTTTTATCGGCACGCTTTTGTCGGGCGCTCATTTGTCGGGTCACAGTTAAAAAATAGGCTGTTTTGGATATGATTAGTTGTGCCTTAGTTGTAACTTTTCCCATTTTCAGCAAATTAATGAATTGAATGAATGGCTAAATAGCAGTTGCTGAATACCTCTCATAACCAGCAAGACATAGATATGTTTCTGCCTTGGGATCCAGATTCGGGTACATCTTTTGAGAAGCGAATTTACAGTATCATTTATCACAGCTGGTTCTTCAAACAAACACTGAGAAATGCCAAGAGGGATTTAGAGGTACAGTGGTTGTTATTCCAGAAATTCATCCTTCCTGCTAGAGCTACAAGGGTGAACACAAGGTAGATCAGTCTGGTTGTTGGTAGGTTTTTTTTTTAAGAGTCATTTTTTTAAAGAGTAATCAGGTTTTATATTAAGTTGTGACCAATTAGCATAGATGAAATGAAAGAATGAAGGAAACAACCATTTTTAAATGGCAACAGCAGTTTACAAGCTTATCAGTATTTCTAAATAAGAGATAAAGGAAAATCAGCTTTCTCCATTATTCTTGTTTAAGCCAAATCTAGTTATTCTATTTATTGATCCTATATTTAGTCACATTATTGGCCTATGGGCAGGCAGGCAGGCAGGCAGGCAGGCAGGCAGACAGACAGACAACATCTGGGGGGGATTGGGAACCAAAAAAAGAGGCAGGCAAGTAGTTAAATAGCCCTATTCAACTTAAGGACTGCTAGTTGCTATCAAGGTTTTAAAGCTATGCTGAATGAAGGCAAATATACAGGTCCCAGGATCTCTTCTGAATGGGTTACCAGGACCAGAGGTTTATTCTTCCAAGCTTTAGGAATCATGCTGGAGCCTAGTCTCAGGGATTGGCCTGTTGAAGCTATTTTTTAAGGCTTTGGGGCCCTCAAATTATATAATCTTTACAACAGTCTTGCAACTCATGTACAGATCACATACGCCATAGTGAAGAGTCATAAAGAATTTTAAAAAACCATGATGTAATTACCATGATTATAACTAATGTTAACAGAAGTTGCTGGATCATTCAATATAGCCTCCCTCTCCCTTGTGCCTTGCTTGAGATTCCTGGGAAATGCCTACCAAACCAGTAGAGTTTACTTTCTACATGGATTTTATCCTTCAATATTTTTCAATATTTAATTTTTCAATCCCTGCATTCCATAAATCCCATCTATTACTCTATGGGATAAAAATGGGATTGTCAACCATCGTTTGGACATCATTCCTCCTTTGGAAACAAGAGAATTCTGTATAAGTGTGATCTAGTCCAAACCTATTTTAAAAATACAATCCTTAAGGAGGAAGTACAGAGACAATGTATGATGAGATACAGTGGTGGGATTCAAATAATTTAACAACTGGTTCTCTGCCCTAATGACCAGCAGGGTAGGTGGGGCTTGGTGATCATGTTACTGGGTGGGCATGGCCAACTCAACGCTCACGTTGATGGGCGCTTCACCTTAGCTGTTACAATGTAATAAGGGTTAACCAGAGAGGCAGTTTCTGTAAGCAGGGCAATAAAGATTAGGCTAGAAACAACACCAGAATGTTTCCTTCCTGCCTTCCTTACAGGATTAGCCTTTTAAAGTGGAAAAAAACAAAAGGAGATTTCTTCCAACAACCGGTTCTCCGACCTGCTTAGAAAGTTAGCAACCGGTTCTCCCAAATAGGTGCGAACTGGCTGAATCCCACCACTGATACCACCAAACCTGTGTAGAAGTCGGCTAGCAGACTGATCAATACACTGTTCACTTGGTTATAGTCTGTTACTATAATGCTACTATATACTATAGCGTAGCAGTCAATTGCAAAGAATGATAATGATTTCTACACATGCACCAGTATATTACTGGTTCATTTTACTGAGGCAGATTGGGAAACATTATTTACAAAGATGAATGCAGCCTGGGGCAACAGCTACCTAGATGCTCGACAGTCCCCCAATGGGAGAAGCAGCTGTTGTCTGTTGCAACACCTGGTAGGAAGCGTCCTGCTTCAGAGATGTTGCCAGAGTTGATGGAGCTCTGGGCAAGATCCTTCTGGGGATCGAAGAACCCTCTTCGGTTCCCAGTTTCTTCCCTTCAGATCCCGCCTCTCAGCACTGTCTCCTTCATTCCCTGCACATGCTTTGCCTTTTATTTCTCCTCTCCGTCCACCAATCAGTTGCACCTCTACTGATTTGTAGAAAGGGAGGGTGGTTTAAGATGCACATCCTGCTGAATTTGGGTGTGACCTGCACCAGGTATCTCAGTTTTAGGGACAAGGTTGTTTGGTTGAAAATTATATTGGTCTTGTCTTGGGAAATGCGATGGAAGCTAGAGCACAGAAAGAGGGACTTTAGAATATATGTTTATAACGTAAATAAAACAAGCAAACAAATGAAACACTTTTATTCTATCAATGTAAATTGCTTACCTACCCAGGAGCCCACTCTGTTGAATACGGTGGAAGGAAGACCTACAAGATTGCTCACAATTGATAGTAAGCCTAAGTGAATGCTTTGGGTCTAAATAAATATTCTCAGAAATGTACATATCTGGAAGACCCTCAAATACCTGGGGTTTATTTATGGATCTAATCCACTGTGCCTATATAGGTATAATCTTAAAAATTACAGGGCTGAAATGCACTGAGATGTTCAGTGATGCAGATATATTAGAGAGAAATTTTCAGTAGCCTCACTGTCCACAGTTTGTATTGAAGCTATTACCAAGCTGCTATTTATTATTTTGTTATATTGTTTTTATTTTGTGGCTAAGCGTCATGGATTGGGGATAGGCAAACAAACAAACAATCTCGCAAGACCTCTAATTCCCCTTGAAAACATAGCCCTGATTTATCACAGCTTCTCCAACTGCAGACATCACGACTCGGCCAATTTGGTCTAGTGGTTAAGGCACCAGGCTAGAAACTGGGAGACAGTAAGTTCTAGTCCCACCTTATCAGAGGTGGGTTCCTACCAGTTCGCACCTATTCGGTAGAACCGGTTCATCAAATCTACCGAACCGGTTAGAAAGCAGGCCACACCTACAGAAGAGGTTCCAAAATTTTTTGAAACTCACCACTGCCACACACACAGACACACAGAGAGAGAGACAGACAGACAGACTGACACAGAGAGAGAGAGAAAGAGAAAGAAAGAAATAAAGAAAGAAAGAAAAAAAGAAAAAAGAAAAAGAGTGAGAGAGAGATGAAAGAAAAAAAGAAAAATGGGACAGAGAGACAAAAGGAAGGAAAGAGAGAGAGAGAGAGAGTGAGTGAGAGAGAGAGAGAGAGAGAGAACACATGGTCGGCAAGCCACTCCCACCAGGTCACATGGCCAGCAAGCCACTCCCACAAAGGAGGCCACACCCACAGAGTAGGTTCCAAAAAAATTTGAAACCCACCACTGCACCTTATCCATGAAAATCATCTGAGTGACTTTCGGCCAGTCACTCTCAGCCCAGTTCAAGTCACAGGTTTATTGTTGTGAGGGAAATAGGAGGAGGGAAGGTGTATGTTCACCACATGGAGTTATTTGTAAAAATAATAAAGATGGGGAGTAAATGAATAAATACTAAATGTTGTACAAGTAGGGACAGTGACAAGCTATGGAGTTTGCAGGGAACCATCAGCCGGCCAATGCTTCTGCTTTATGCCCAATAACATCCCAAAGGCAAATAGTAGTAAAAAGAGACTAATTCTAGTTTTGTACCTACGTATTCCTCCCTCTTCCGAAAATAAAATAAATAAGTAAGTAAGCAACAGCTAATGTTTCTGTAAAGTATTTCCAATTTCTTTCGAACTTGTTACTGGTATGATGATCTTTCTGTGTTGGAATTTTTTATTTGTTTGCTTGTTTATTATTTTTTTATTTAAATTTATTTGCCACCCATCTCTTTTTTTTTAAACCTACTGCTATGATACCATAAACAGAATTGCTGTTTCAGAAAAGCAGGGTGAACCAATAAGAATAAGCCACCCTTGAATCACAAGAACAGGCATTGGCTAAGAGGTTCCTTTATTGATAACCGTTGTTTTAAATAGAAGTTTGTTCCTGACGGTTTCCTTCTGACACAAGGATAATTTAGGCGTTATCACAATGGCAAGGATCTGGTTACCACATCAGCAGGGATCAGCGGAAGAGTCAGCCATGGGTGAGTAATCCTGTTCATTTATGATCTTATGCTAAAACCAGTTTCTGTTTCATTATTTTGTTCTCAGGATATTTCAGTAATATTTTTGGGTGTTCTACTTTATTATCATGTGACAAAAAGTATTGTTATGGGTACTATATTTTATTACACATCTTTTCACTTGCTCTGCATTCTTCTAGCTGCACTCCTAACTCTGCTTTCCTCCTAAAGTTTTTTCCTTTAGGGCTAAATGATATGTGGGGTAAGATAATAGAGCCAGTTTGGTGTATCAGTCAAGCTGCTGGCCTAGAAACCAGGAGACTGTGAGTTCTAGACTTCCCTTAGGCATGAAAGCCTCTGAGTGACTTTGGGCCAATCACTCTACTTCACAAGGTCATTGTTGTAGGAAAAATAGGATTGAAGAGCATTAAGTATGTTTGCTGAATTGAGCTGATTATACATACACAGATACATATACATGCAGAGAGGGCGAGTGGGAGGGAGGGAGGGAGAGGGGGAGAGGAGGAGAGAGGAAGGGAGAGAGACAGATGGAGGGAGGAAGAGAGATGGGATAAGAGCCTATAGGGAGACCATCAACTGCACACTGAAAGACAAGTTACTTGTAACTTGAAGAATAGATCTCTGTACTTTCATCTAGAAAGATTACTGCCAATTAAAAGGAATGTATGGACCTACAAAGCAGCCTCAGCCAGCAGGCCAACAATGAAGGCTGCTGAGAATTGTGGTTTGGTAACATCTGAAAAGACATAGATTCTGGCCCCTTATTTCACATCCCCTTATGTTTTGGGACAGGAACAGGATGGTAGATGGAACTTTGGGATGCAACCCATATCTCCTTTGAATGGGTTGTGATCAGAGGTGGGTTGTTCCCGTCTGGACACTTCTGTGCATGCGCAGAAGCTTCTGCGCATGCACAGAAGTGCTGTGCACATGCGCAAGCATGCGCAAGCATGAGCAAACAGGTAGTAAACCAGTTAGCAACCCACCACTGGTTGTGATGTTCGGTCTGTCCTCTTGTCAACTTCATGAGACAGTGTTTAAAGCAAGATATCCAAATCTTTCTTGGAAAAACAATACTACGTATTTATAATTTTATTCACTGTCTTCCTGTGGGAGCTTTTTCCACCTTGTGTTGAAATCTTCAGTATGTCTGAAACTTCATTAATTGTTCCAAGTCACTGAAGAGTTACCACTCAACAGTAGGTTGCATTGCTATTTCATTTATGTCATTCCTTCCTGTTATTCAGTAAATGTTAATTTTCTTTGACAGGGGGAATATCTTAATGGATTTGTTCAGGCAATGTTTTCCCATGTCTCAACATGTGTGGAGTAGTGAGGACCTTGGTCATTTAGGAGATGTTAACAACCAGCTGAGCTCCATGAGCAGAAGGCAATTGCATGCAGTGCCCAGGATGCCAGTTTTATCTTTTCCACCCAATGGTAGTGGTGGTGGGGTATGACAGGTGAGCTGTAGCTGTGAAGTTGAGCAAGAGCCAGATCCTTTTCATTTAGGATATCTAGCTTGCTCCCTCCATATCCCTTGATATCTCAATCCCATTGGCTTTCTTATTTTGCTTCTATATGATACAGCAGTGGCCAGTTGGTGCCAACTCAGCTCATGTCACAGTCTAATTCTAATTCCTTTTTGGCGTTTTGATGTTAGAATTGGTGATGTCAGAAAGGAAATCATGTCTCAGAGGCCCGAGGAAGCTTTGCCCCCTCACCACCACAAAAGAAAGGGTCGTATCTAGCAAGGGATACTGGCCAGGGTTGCTAACCCTAAAGGTGACTGGCAGGGTTTAGGTAGTTAATCTGAGGAGTAGAGAGATGAACCTACGGGCCCCGAGGCTGAATAAATGCTTCTGGGATTGTCAGCATTACGTATGCTGTTTCTCAAATGTTGGCTACTCAACAACGTTAGATATACCCAGTACATTTTTATATCAGTATTTATGCATGGACGACATACAAGAAGATTTAAAAACAAAAAAAGGATCTAATCATTTGTAGAAGTAGACTGGGGGGGGGGCAGAGGTGGGTTCCTACCAGTTCGCACCTATTCAGTAGAACCAGTTTGTCAAATCTACCGAACCGGTTAGAAGAGGTTCCACCAGTGGACCCGGAAAGCAGGCCACACCTACAGAAGAGGTTCCAAAATTTTTTGAAACCCACCACTGACACACACAGAGACACACACACGCACACACACACACACACAGAGAGAGACTCACACAGAAAGAGAAAGAGAAAGAAAGGAAGAAATAAATAAAGAAAGAAAGAAAAAAGAAAGAAAAAGTGAGAGAGAGATGAAAGAAAGAAAGGAAAAAGGGACAGAGAGACAAAAGGAAGGAAAGAGAGAGAGAGAGAAAGAAAGAAAGAAAGAAAGAAAAAGAAAGAAAGAAAGAAAGAAAGAAAGAAACACATGGCCGGCAAGCCACTCCCACCAGGTCACATGGCCAGTAAGCCACTCCCACAAAGGAGGCCACACCCACAGAGTAGGTTCAAATTTTTTTTGAAACCCACCACTGTCTAGGAGGTATACAAATAAAATACATAGAGAAATTATGGGTTAAAAAAAATACCCCAATTCAGCATTCTTTAAACCTGGCCCTTTATCATTTTGCTACACATTTCTTGGAGTTGCATTCTTTAATTAAAAAAGTGGGGCTATGTTAGATCTATTTTGAGATTGGCATTGGAACTAAGGGGTGCTTCTCTACAACCCCTGTGATTTATCTTCTCCGCCTTATCAAATGTAATGTGAGCATTGTGCTACTTTTAAGGTTGTCACATTGCTGCTGCCAAATGATGTAAAAAAGTGAAGAGGTTGTTTTTTCCCCCCCACAATAAGAAAAAAGAAACCTGGCCATTGATATATGTTAAGATTTTAAGAGATTTCAGACCCTTTTAGAAATAAAATTGTGGCAGGTCAGCAGCTAATTAAACTAATTACTTCATTAAACCAAAAAAGTGAAACTCCAGTCCATTGGCGCAAAAGAGAAGAATCGGTGAGACAGAAACAAAAGAACCAATGACAAGCCAAAATAGTTAATTCGGGCACTTTCCATTCTCTCCTCTTGAAATGGTGACTTCTTAATCCTCCAGGTTTTCTGATGCACTCTTTAAAATGGGTGACAGATCTGACTGGGAGGATTTCCAGTTGTAGAAAGGAACTGTATCAAGTGTGCAATGAACAAAAGCTTCTTTTTTGTCTTCATCAAGGACCACGGATGCCTCTTGGGGTTTAGGTAGCAACCTGCTGGAGAATAGTGACATTCAAGAGGGAAGAATGATATAACAATGGGATGATTTGAATACCTTGGTATAATTGTATGTAGTGACCATTTTATATCAGAAAGATGTTTGTATATTAAACGGATGAATGATGATGTAAGGAACAATTGATATATACATGCATTGAAATACTTAACCACTATATGGATTAATAATTAATAATGGGATGATTGGTGACATTATGGTCAGTTGAAAATATGAATGTATATTATAAATTAATGGGAATCCTTTGTTCTATTCTTCGCTCTTTCTTCTTAGAGATAGGTGACACTATAATACTTTAAAGACTCATTGTTATTTGATAGATAATTATGAATTTAAGGAAATAAGGATTGTTACAAATGAAAGAATATTAATGGTAATTTGTTTTTTTTTAATTTTTATTTTAAACACATAAACACATTAACAAAAACAAACACAGGACTTAAAACAACATGGGAACAAGAAGTTCCATCGTATATCATACAGCATTTCCGTATCGGTTTCTTTGCAGTTAGTGTTTTCCCTTCTATACATTTCTATCTTGCATTCATGGTCCCCTTATTCGTTATCCATTTTTATGTACAATTCTATATTTATTTATTTATACTTAGCTATTTATAACAGAATATTGTTTACCTATATTGTGTTTTATATTCTTACTGTCATTTATTCTCTTACATACAATTATAGGTATACATTCACATAGTTATTCTTTTTCTTTGCCATTCTTATACTTTTGTTATTCCTTTTAAAAGGTTATAATATACAGTTTGAGTTGCTTTGTTTACCATCCCTAGCGCCTGTTATGACACCACCTTATTTCCTCTTTCTTTTCTTTAATTTTCTCCCTTCCTTCTCTACTTCCTTCCTTCCTCCTCTCCTTCCCCTTCTTTCTTCCCTTACCTCTCCCCTACTCCTACCCTCTCTCTTCCCCTTCCTGCCCTCTCTCCTTCTCTTAATGATAATTTGAATACATAATACCCATTGACAGCGAAACATTCAGCTATGTTTAATGTAAACCAGTGATGTTAATCCTAAATTTAAGAATTGGTGCATTGGTGCACAAAAACCTGTAACCAAATGACATGCTTGATGAAATGGAGGAAAGTTGTTTTTTGTTCTGCTCTTGCTTTGTTTTGTATGTGTTGTTTTGTTTTAAAAAAGAATAAAAATATATTTAAAAAAAGAGGGAAGAATGGAAGACAGCAAACTGAAAAAAACATTTTCAAAACAGGAAAGCTGCCTTCAGTCGTACAATATGCAGATGCCAAAGCCTTTTTTCAAAAAAAAAAATAAAAAATCAACAGTTGCAAAGGTGATGGCAAAAGAAATGGTAAAAGCTGATGAAACTACAGGGAAAGAGTTGGTTTCAGTCTTGGTTATTTACAAATGGCAGATGCTGGGATGACCTCTGAGCTTTTAGCCAATCCAGGTTTTCTATGAAGCAGACAGGAGCACCTATTCCAGCCAGCCGAATCATCTAGTGCAGTGGTCTCCAACCTTGGCAACTTTAAGACCTGTGGACTTCAACTCCCAGAGTTCCTCAGCCAGCAAAGCTGGCTGAAGAACTCTGGGAGTTGAAGTCCACAAGTCTTAAAGTTGCCAAGGTTGGAGACCACTCATCTAGTGGGCTGCTGGAAGGGAGATGGACATCAAAGGGAAAAAAATGCTGCCTGAATGAGAAGTAAGTCTGTTGAAATTGTTGTCTCTATAAGAAAGGTAGGAGCCATTTTCATCCCCTTACCAAATAGACAGACTAACTTTGTCCTTCACAGGAGAGTCTGTAGGGTGTGTGACGATGGTTCAAGGCATCTAAGGAACAGGTAGAACTTTGATAGCACCATTGGGGCCACTGTTCTGACTTCTTTAACCACATCTGGTGGACATCTCTGTTGAAAAAGTTTCAAACACTGAATTGTATCAGATATAGCAGTGGTCTCCAACTTTAAGACCTGTGGACTTCAACTCCCAAGAGTTCCTCAGCTGGCTGAGGAACTCTGGGAGTTGAAGTCCACAGGTCTTAAAGTGGCCAAGTTTGGAGACCACTGAGATATAGTATAAGCTGGTGTGGCAGTGAAGGAATAGGAACCAAAGACCTGGATTCATAAAGCTGCTGTGATCTAGTCTAATGATGAAGGCACCAGTCTAGAAAGTAGGAGACCGTAAGTTCAAGTCTTGCATACACCATGAAAACCAGCTGGATAACTTTGGGCCAGGCGCTCTCACCTCACCTCAGCAGCTTTGTTTCTTTTTGTTTCTTTTTTCAATTTCTGTAGTTGTCATCTCAGTCAATGACTCTGGGCAGCTTAATTGGACCTTCACATGTGGACCTTCCACCCTTGAAATTAACAGAGCCATTCCAAGACATTTTATTGTGAGCATAATATTTGAGGGCCTCCTACAAAGATTAGGGAGTCAACCTATTTTGCCAAATCATCAAAAGACAACGTGAGAAACAATTAATGGAAACTAACCAAGAGGAGAGAAGCAACCTAGAACTTAGGAGAAAATTCCTAATGGTGAGAGCAATCAACCAATGGAATAGCTCGCTTTCAGAAGTTGTGTGTCCTTCATCACTGGAGGCTTTCAAAAAGAGACTGGACAACCATTTGTCTGAAATTGTACAGGGTCTCCTGCTTGGGTTGGACTAAAAGACCTTCAAGGTCCCCTCCAACTCTTTTATTCTATGTTCTAAGTAAAAATATCCAGTCGGTGTGTTCTACTGAACTCAATGGGATTTGGGTGACTCTAAGAGGAACAAACGCAGAACTGGGACCTCTCGCAGTTGGCATCATTTACATAATAATCACACCATGTTTTCTGAGGTTGATATCCAATCCATATATAATGTCCTTAATTGCGTGCAGCCTTAATATCCTGGCATGGAGAAGGCTACACGCATTTTTGTGTGGCAATGAATGAATGGCTCCTTCTCAAGTCAAATAAAAGATTCAAAGAATGCTGTGGGTGTGACTCAAGATTGGAGTGGCAGCTGGTAGGCGGATGATGGACGCTTTTCTGGATTCTGATTGGCACTTTTAATAAAGGCAGGGGACTAAATGTGTACTTCCATTCTGAAGCTTTAGAGGGAAAGGAAGCCACCCACAGTGCCCCTTAGATTTCAATCTTATTATATATACTTACCTGCAAAAAAAAGCTCCATTGAGATTGAACTTCTGTGCCATGTATACATCATTGTTTTGTTAGGAATTTGACTCTGTAGCAACATCTTTGGTGAAAAGGGAAGAAATCTAAAAATTAAAATTGACAAAGGGCTATTGCATGGATGGGGACTTGAAATATACTGTATATCCAACAATACTTAACAATAACCAATTATTTTGTATATCCAATAATACTTAACCGTTGCTGTTAGAGACTATTGGAATATAACGTTTATATGGTTTTGATGTTTTGATGTTTTTAACTGTACACCACAGCCAGAATTGCGCCGTGAGTGAGATGGGTGGTCTCTCAATTGGATGAAGAAATAAATAAACCTGCCCAATTTTAATTATTTGGATTTAAAACTACTTACCGTAGCTGGATTGTGCCTGAAGTTTCTCACTTTAAAACTACTACTCTTCTTGCACTTCTTTCTGGCTCTTGCACATATTGTCTCAGTGCCAACGTAAATCCAAATATGGTTTTTGACACTATTAAAAAGGGAACTAGAAAGAGGCTCCCTAAAGTGCTCCCCTCCCATTACTTGTCCCAACTTCTGCTAACCTAGCGGCTGAAAAGCAAATAAAAATGCAAGTAGAAAAATAGGAACCACCTTTGGTGGGAAGGTAACAGTGTTCCTTGCGTCTTCAGTATTTAGTCATGCCGGCCACATGACCACGGAGACATCTTTGGACAGCGCTGGCTCTTTTTAACGGAGATGAGCACCGCCCCCTAGAGTCAAGAACGACTAGCATGTTAGCGCGAGGGGAACCTTTACCTTTAAAGTGCTTTGCAATCCTGTTTTGAGGGCCAGATGCAAACCGAAGCTTGCTGGTTCAGAGATAATCAGAATCTGTTTTACCAAAGCCAGAGAAATAACTTTTTTTATTTTTGCGCCTCTAAGGGAAGAGGAAAGCAGAAATAATACCAGGAAGGGTATCTTGTAATTGCAAGGCTCTTTCCAGTGTCATCTTTCTAGGGAGAGAAGAGAAAGAAAAAAAAACCCACAAGTGGTTCAACCTCGTGTCATACCCAGCTTTTGTTTTGCAACACTTCCTGATGGTTTTCATTCCCCCGATGACACTCTTCCTTTCGGTCTCCTTAAATAGGGTTTTCTGAACTCATTTCCAGGATCCTGCCTGGACAACCGACCACAGAGGAAAATATGACTTGGGTTTTTTTTTTCAATGCATATTTTCAATCGAAGCAAAATATTGTCACTTGGATTACACTGCTGCTTTGCAGAAAGGGGTGCAGGTCGTTGATTAAAAAAAAACAGAAAGGGGGGTAGGAAGGAGGGAGGGAAGGAGGGAGGGAAGCAAGGAGGGAAGGAAGGAGGGAAGGAAGGAGAGAAGAAAGGAGGGAAGGAAGGAGGGAAGGAAGGAGAGAAGGAGAGAAGAAAGGAGGGAAGGAAGGAGGGAATGTAGGAGAGAAGGAAGGGGGGAAGGAAGGAGGAAAGGAAGGGGGAAAGGAAGGAGAGAAGGAGAAAAGAAAGGAGGGAAGGAAGGAAGGAGAGAAGGAGAGAAGAAAGGAGGGAAGAAAGGAGGGAATGTAGGAGAGAAGGAAGGGGGGAAGGAAGGAGGAAAGGAAGGGGGAAAGGAAGGAGAGAAGGAGAAAAGAAAGGAGGGAAGGAAGGAAGGAAGGAGAGAAGGAGAGAAGAAAGGAGGGAAGGAAGGAGGGAATGTAGGAGAGAAGGAAGGGGGGAAGGAAGGAGGAAAGGAAGGGGGAAAGGAAGGAGAGAAGGAGAAAAGAAAGGAAGGAAGGAGAGAAGGAGAGAAGAAAGGGAAGGAAGGAGGGAATGTAGGAGAGAAGGAAGGGGGGAAGGAAGGAGGAAAGGAAGGGGGAAAGGAAGGAGAGAAGGAGAAAAGAAAGGAGGGAAGGAAGGAAGGAAGGAGAGAAGGAGAGAAGAAAGGAGGGAAGGAAGGAGGGAATGTAGGAGAGAAGGAAGGGGGGAAGGAAGGAGGAAAGGAAGGGGGAAAGGAAGGAGAGAAGGAGAAAAGAAAGGAGGGAAGGAAGGAAGGAGAGAAGGAGAGAAGAAAGGGAAGGAAGGAGGGAATGTAGGAGAGAAGGAAGGGGGGAAGGAAGGAGGAAAGGAAGGGGGAAAGGAAGGAGAGAAGGAGAAAAGAAAGGAGGGAAGGAAGGAAGGAGGGAAGGAAGGAGGGATAACAATTAAACAATTGTAGTTAAATGGAGGTATAATGATGGCAATATGTATAAATATCTGAGTTAAAATACTTCAGTTAATATGAATTATGCTTGATGACTGTGGAAGAGATGCACGAAAGTCTTTTGAAACCAACTGATACACTTTCTACAGTATGTAAAGAAGGAAGATTTTGTGTTTGTTTTTGAAAATTAAAAATTAAAAAAAAAAACAGGCAAAATGAAAAGAAAGGTTATATTGAATATACACCTCCCTCCACCCCCCTTCCAAAACAACAAGGCAGTTAAT